>NC_088870.1:21278281-21469032 GCF_032884065.1 Artemia franciscana
AAATCAAAGAGCACTTAGTATCTCCGGAAAAAATGATCCAAGTCTCCATCCTCATCTTTACAAAGGGGACAAACATAACGCCTATCAGGACCAACTATCTTTTTTTTTGTCGGACATTTTTGCCTGTCCTGGATCGGAAGACATTTCACCCTAAGCTGAATCCAACGACGTAGAATCACAGCCAGTAAATTAAATTTGTAATAAACTTCCTCTCCAAAACTAGGTTTTGCCTGATTATAATGTTGTAGAGTTGTGAATCTAAAACCAGCCATTGCCAATGCTGAATTTCCAGACTCTCTAATATAAATCGTACCTGGCTTTCTAAATCTGTTGGTATATCATTGCAACAAAGACCATTATTCCATAAGTAAGGCATTCCTACTTTTTCTAGTAATGAATTAATTTGGGATGGCCACGGGGTTTTTAAACCACTTTTCAACATCTGATCATATGCCGCTCTTACTAGTCTATCTTCATTACTCTTAGTTAACTTCAACCAGAATCTAAGTATTAAAATATACCTACATAGCTTTAAAAAAAAACAGACCCATATCTACTTTCAGAATCTGTGAATGAGTTGTCTGATGTAGAGCAAACACTCTTTTATAGTACTGGAGCTGAAGGGACTCCAGTTGATGCACCGTTTCTCCACCCTATATCTCTGCTCCATATTCTATCACGGGTAAAACTTTTGTATTAAATATTTTTTTACGCATTTTTTACTTTTTAGTCTCCATTATCGTCAGGTTTCTAGAAATTACGGACATGACCACTCTACCTCTCTTAATTATTTCACCAACATGACACTTTAGGCTTCCATTTTCCGATAAGATAAAGCCTAAATATTTTATTCTTTTACTTATAATTAGTTCCTTAATATGAAATTTAAATCTATACTTTTCTTCACCACCTAACTCCTTTTTTTTTAAATAACAACTTCGCTGATTTCAGTGTTCAGTCTTAATTTTTTTATCTGCAAATATTCTTCTATGACATTCAAAAGCGTCTGTAGATCTTGTGATTTATTAAATAAAAAAAACAAGGTTTCTTAACGGAAAGCAAGGAGCGACATTAAAACTTAAAACGAACATGAATTACTTCATATATGAAAGGGGCTGCTTCCTCATCCACGCCCTGCTCTTTACGCTGAAGTTTGACTTTTTCTCTTAACTCTACTTTTCAAAACAGTAAAAAACTTCAGCGTAAAGAGCGGGGTGTTGATGAGGAGACAGCCCCTTTCATGTACGAAGTAATTTCTGTTCGTTTTAAGTTTTAATGTCACTCCTTACTTTCCGTTAAAAAAAAACCTTGTTTTTTTTTAATTTAATTTCTGAACGTTTTTGAATCAATGTATGTTTTGATTTTGGCTCTCCGCAGATGAATAACTACAACGAAATTTTTATATTGATTTTTTTTTTGGCTAAAAGGCTTTCTCATAGTTTTGATCGAATGATTTTTAGAAAAAAGGAGTGGGGGAGGAGGCCTAGTTGCCTTCCGATTTTTCGGTTACTTAAAAATGCAACTAGAACTTATAATTTTTTACGAATGTTTTTATTAGTAAAAGATATACGTAACCTACAAATTAGCTTACGTAACGAACTTCTGTATTCTCATGTTTTTATTACGTAGGCGTATATGAGGGGGTTCATTCCCTCGTCAGTACCTCGCTCTTTACACTAAAGCTTAAATTTTGTCCCAATTTCTTAAGAATGACTCCTGAATCACCAAAGCCGTAGAATAAATAGTTAAAATAACTAAAAATACTTTAGCGTAAAGAGCAAGGTATTAGGAGGAGGTGAGCCTATCATATACGTAATAATTTCTGTTCGTTTTAAGTTTTAATGCTGCTCCTTACTTTCAGCTGAAAAAACTTTTTCATATTTATTTTTTCATTATTTTTTTTCAAATAATGCTAGAAAATTCTGCGTTCCCTACATGAAAATTTTCTTCCCCCATGACAAATTCCTCCAAGGAAAATTCCCCCAAAATATCCCCCTCTTCTCAACCCCTCCCCCAACCAAAAAATCCCCCTAAAAACGTCTGTACATTTCCAAATAACCATTACTATATGTAAGCACTGGTCAAAGTTTGTAACTTGTAGCCCCTCCCACGGGCACAGTGGGAGAGTAAGTTGTTCCCAAAGACATAGCTATAAGGTTTTTCGACTACGCTGAAGAAAATGGCTATCTCAAAATTATGATCCGGTGACTTTGGCAAATAATTAGCGTGGGAGGGGGCCTAGTTGCCCTCCAATTTTTTTGGTAACTTAAAAAGGGCACTAGAACTTTTCATTTCCCTTAGAATGAGCCCTCTTGCAAGATTCTAAGACCACCGGGTCGATACGATCACCCCTGGAAAAAAAACTAAAAACAATCAAATAAACACGCATCCGTGATATGCCTTCTGGCAAAAATAATTTAAGATTCCACGTTTTTGTAGATAGGAGCTTGAAACTTCTACAATAGGGTTCTCTGATATGCTGATTCCGATGGTGTGATTTTAGTTAAGATTGTACTACTTTTAGGGGTTGTTTTCCCCCTATTTTCTAAAATAAGGCAAATTTTCTCAGGCTCGTAACTTTTGATGTGTATGACTAAACTTGATGAAACTTACATATTGAAAATCAGCATTAAAATGCAATTCTTTTGATGTAGCTATTGGTATCAAAATTCCATTTTTTAGAGTTTTGGTTACTATTGAGCCGGGTCGCTCCTCACTACAGTTCTTTACCACGAACTGTTTGATCATCATCAATATCATCTGCAAATAATAAAAGAGATAGTTTCTAGGCTAACTTTCGGAGCCCATCTGTTCATCTGTTAACAACATCATTTATAAAAATATCAAACAACTTAGGAGAAAGGGTGCTGCCCTGTTTTACTCCCAGCTTAATATCAATAAGCTTTGAAAACCTGTTACCAACTTGTACGATTCCACTCACGCAAATATACATAATCACTATCAAACTAAAAAATAAATGGGGAAGGCCAATCCCTCAATAGCTCTCTGTCGACACTGTCGAAAGCCTCATGGAGTTCCGTAAGATTCATATGATATGAATCCGATTCTGAGATACCTGTTTTATCCAAAAACTTCGAAATGTCTAGTAGTCTAGTCAGTGAATAAAATGAAATTAAAAAAAGCTGGCATATTTCAATATCTACCTTTAATGGGGCAACTTGTACAGCTTTTCCACATACTAAATCCTCCTTAAGTGGTCCTTTGCAACCAACAAGAGAGAGCAGAAATAAACAAATTATGAGCACTGAGATTGTTGCAAAAACAAACTTCCAGTAAAACCTCATTTTGAAGATCATCTAAACTTATCTTCTAGCAATAAGTGGAGACCTAAAAAAGAAAACAATAATTTTAAATACATAAACAAGTCAGAAGCACATAAACAGTTCTGAGCAATGCTGCCCTCCTAACCATAAAAGGTTTAGTTAAATTAACTTTAGGTTATAGCAGGAGAAGTTTGAATAAGTTGTCTGTGACACCAACTTATTCCTGCAAAGTTAAATAAATAGATTAAATATATAACCCACTTTCCACGAATGCCAAAACCAGTAGTTTTTCAATTCCAATTAAAATATTATGAAAATTATGCGGATATAGTAGGTCTATTTCCCTTTTCAGTAGGACAATAACCTTAAATTTTTCTATAACCCTAGGGGTGACAATGATAGCTATATCATTTTACATGATGAAACAATATTTCATGATTATCCCTTGCAATTTTTAAACAAAACTTAATACTCACATCAATAGATTTCCCATAAGCGACCTCCAATGAGATCCAACAGCTTTTTTGATCATTTCTAAGTTTCAAACAATTAATCAACTTATAACAGACTATTTGGTAGTCTTAACTAGTACTGACCATATCCATTTAGATCTTGTTTATTTTAGTGCAAAATTCAAAAAAAAACATACAGCAATTATTTTCACAATCAAATTTCAAGATATCAGAGGCAGTGCAATAGCACTGCCTAAGTAAAGAGCACTGTGGGCACAATACATTTTTTTTTTCTTTTTTTGACCAGGGAACTTTGTATAGAAGGAGCTGTCGTAAAAACTCCGAGGGGGGGGCTCATTGGATTGAAAATTACGAGTTCTACTGTCCTTTTTAAAAGTCGAAAGTGATTGGAGGGCAACCAGGCCCCCACGCTCTTGATTTCCCCAAACTTATACAATCATCATTTTGGGATACCGGTAGCCATATTGTTCAACGTAGTTGCAAGGCCCAGTAATTATGTCTTTGAGGACGACAGCCCCCCCCCCCAGAGCCCTCAGGTCAAGGGTTGTAAATTATGCGCTGTCGGCATAAAAAGCTTTTATGGAAAGGGTGGTCGCGTAAACTTCAGAGGGAGCTGATTGGATAGGAAATCAGAAGTTCTGGTGTCCTTTTCAAGACTCAAAGTGATTGGAGGGCAACTAGCCCCACCCCTTCCTCAAGTCCTATTTTCCCCAAATGCATCAAATAGAAAATGGGAACAGCCATTTGTTCAAAAAATAGTCCAAGGGTCATAACAAGGCCTTCGGGATTAACATAGCCCCTACAAATCTGGGGGCAGTGATTGTAAGTTATGCATCAGGGGTACATAAAGCTTTTAGGGAGGGGGTGGTCAGGTGAACTTTATAGGAGGCTCATTTGATTGGAATCTAAAGTTCTAGTTCCCTATTAACATTCAAAAGTGACGGATGGCAACTAGCCCCCCCCCTTCCTGACATACTCTTTTCCCCAATCGCATCTGATCGAAATAGTGATATAGCCATTCTATTCGCAATAGTCCAATTTGCATATAACAATGCCTTCAGTGTGGACATAACCCCCCTGAGCCCAAGGGCAAAATTTATGCCCCACGGCATATAAGGTTTTTATGAAACTGGGTGGTCGTATAAACTTAGGATCGGATGGGACTTAATTGGTTGGAATTCAGAAGTTCTAGTGCCCTTTTTAAGAGTCAAAAGTAAATGAAGGGCAACTAGTCCCCTCCCCGAGCCTATCATTCCCCAAAACATGTCCAACCAAAATTTTAAGAGAACTATTTTGTTAAGCATTGTTGAAAGATTTAGTAATTACATCTTTGGGGATGTCACCCTTCCCACAGTCCTCAGAACAATGGCTGTAAGTTAAGCAATTCGTTCATTATTTACATGCACTATATGTTATTGAGAAAGGTATGCATGTTTGAACTTTACTTTCCAAAGAGACAAAGGGCATTCAGGCGAGCCTTTCAGAAAATGTTGAGGGAAGTGTTGAACTAAATCAAAACACATTATGTGTATTCGGATGGTCAGAAGGTCGTAACTCAGGAATGACTGAGTACATTAATTTGGAACTTTCAGGAAATCATAAGGGAGAGGATGAAAAAGGCAATATTTGCATGCTACCACTACCACTACAACAGCCACCATTACTACTACTACTCTTACTGCTCTACTACTCCCTTTATAATATTGAGGGAAAATTTGAACTAAATCAAAAGACTATGTGCGTGTGCATTGTCAAAAGAACAAATCTCAAAAACTGATTTGGGTATTAAGTTGGAACTTTCAGAGAACACTTAAAAGGGACGATCATCTGACCAAAGGCAATACGCGCATTCCACTATTAATACTATTGTCACAGCTACATTTACTTCTATTACTACTACTTCAACTACGACTTCTATTGCAACTACTTATAAAGCTATGAGCATTGAGATGAAAATTTCAAGAAGTATAAGAACATAGAGGTTTTTACAAGAGAGATTTTACACTGTCCAAAAGGAAATACATTAATACTACTGCTTCAACTAGCACTACCCCCATTACTCTTAATATCATTACTAGTAATACCAATACTACTACTGTGACTACTATTACAAATGTGCCTAAAGGTATGAAGGCAAAATTTTCAAGAAATTTTGAGGGGGAAAGGAGAACTGAATCACAAAATGCCGTCTGTATGCAGTTTGTCAAAAGGGGATAACACCAATATCATAGCAACAGTTTGGTGTGTGAAATTGGAACTAGTATTGCTTATTGTGGAAGATGTGGAACTAAATTAAAGAAAATATTTGCATCCTAATCCTACTGCTTCATCTCATACTACTACTACTACTACGAATATAATTAATACTTCTACTGCTACTAAAGCTAAGGCTACTACTACTGATTCTACTGCTCCTACTACTATTGCTGCTCCTATAACTAAGGGTATAAAGGCGAAAATTCTGGGAAATATTGAAACTGTATGGAACTAATCTGAAAGACACTATACCCACGCAGGTTATAAAGAGGATGCATCACAAATGCTTCAGGAACGGTTGATGGCATTAACTTGAAAGTTTCAGTGTTTGTTGAAGAGAATATTGAAGAAACCAAAGGTGTTATGCACATACTGCTACTAATGCCACTGCAACTGTTGCTACTATGCAAGCTAAGAGTGTTAAAGTGAATGCTAGAAACATCATTGGAACTTTTAGAAGAGCTAATTTGATTGGAAATTAGAAGTTCTACAGCCCTTTTTAAGAGTCAAAAGAGATTGGAGGGCAAGCAGTCCTCCTCTTTAGCTCATAATTTAGGGTCCTCTTCAACCTTGCTACAGTAATTTTCACAGGTCTTGTATTTAATCTTGCCCCTGGTGATTTTGTAAAACCTTATTAGCCCCAATAACTACTGGTTCAATTTTAAGAAGAATGTCATAATTTGAGTCAATATTCAAATTACCTGTATCTCTATTTATTGATGTATTAGCAAGAATATTAGTTGTTTTTTATTTCAATAGCCTCTCTAGCCCACTGTGTAAACCCTCTATCATTAGAAACGGCCATGACATCATCAAATTGTATACAATGATCAGGTTGGTAGATAATGTATTCAACAAAAACAAGGGTTTTAGGAGGCTTACTTAATTTTAGAGTTTTTCTATTGAGTGACATTACTCAATCAACTGTTCAGCAAATTGTTGGTGAGCATGACCAATGTAAAATTTCCCACACAAGCAAGAAATATTAAAAACCCCACTTACCCAAATTTCCATGAACAAAATCCTTTCCAGAATTTAGGAAACTGTTTAATGGTCTTATTGACTGAAAACATGTATCAATGTTATATTTGTGTAAAATCTGTTTAAGTTTTTCTTCACACCCAGTATATATGGCAACGAAATATAACTTTAAGACAAATTCAATTCAGAAGACTGTGAAACTACATTTATTTCATTATTGTGTTTAGTATGTCTATTTTTTATTATTTCATTTATGAATTTAATTGGGTAGCTTTTAAATATAATAAATCTGAATCCAGAAATTCTTAGGGATAGATTCTGAAAGCCCTATCCACTAACGAAATGATGACCCCTCTTTTCTATGAGACTGGGTAGCAAGAATGAAAATTCATATATCTATTGCTGTGTATAAGCTTTCTATTTATTGAGAAAATCAGATGGAAATCTCTTTTAGTTAATAAAATGCCACGAAAAGGTAGTTTGTTATTTTCTTCAAATTCAACTGTAAATTCTATATTTTTATCAAAATTATCTAAATTTTGACAAAAAAGTTGCAATGGTTCAAATCTATATTTGCAAGTACATACTATTTCATCCATGAATATGCCCCAGAAACAAGGGGAAAGTCTTTAGATTAGCATGTTTTGAACAAGAGAGAAATAATAATTGACAGATGGGGCTAAGTCAGAGCTCTTAAATTGAGCAAGCTTCGTTTAATCTTAGTTTCGGCTGAAAACATGTCTTATCACCCTGATCATTATGTACAATTTGACAATATCATGGCCATTGCTAATTATAGAGGGTTTACACAGTGGGCTAGGAAGGCAATTGAAAAAAAAAAACATATTCTTTCTAATATTTCAAGAAACAGAGATACAGGTTATTTGAATATTGCTTAACATTCTTCTTAAAAGTTAACCAGTAGTTAATGGCATTAACAAGGTTTTACAAAATCACCAGGAGACAAAATTAAATACAATCAATCAATTTATTTCTGATCCATCAACAAAACAAAAGAGGGTTTGTAGCCCAAATGACAGAGTAAGTCAAAAAATAAAAAGAGAAAATATACAACAACGAAAAGAGAGATTACAACCACCAAACACAAACAAAACTACATACTATGCAAAGAGGGAAGACCAGTGATGTTTGAGGTTTCTAGTGGATGATTTGAAATCTTCCACTGTTTTATCAACAATGTTTGCAGGCAGAATCAATTCATATTTTTGTACCAGAGAAAAATTACTGGTCCGAGGAGGCAGATGCAGCAGACACTTGGCGAATTTAAAATAGATCTGGTTATTTTTTTTTTCTTTTTGAAGCAGGAAAAAAACTTCCAAATGGGGGATATAGCAAGATGATGGTGTATAGTTAGACTGTTGTAAAGGTGAAACTGACTAAGATTTGTGATATTAGATGCAAGCAAAGCATATGCAATTCGAATCTTTTTAGCAAGGTTTTGAATTACAAGCTTAATAGTTTCTTTAATGCATCTTCCAATGGGCATGCCGAGACAAACAAGGCTATCAGAAAGCAGAATAGATGTTTCAGGAAGTTCAAGTCGTTTGTCAGGATTACCCTTAAGATTGAAAGCAATTGCTATAGTTTTATTGATATTACAATTCAGACCAATTTGCTGATATTGATGCTGGAAATATATCATCAGTGTAGGTGAGTAAGAAAACATCGATTCCACCATAAATACATGTGCACTCAACAGTTTTGAGCAGCAGAAACTGAGTTATTAAAAAGAGCAGGGGAAGTTAAGCCACCCTGTCTGACACCTTTAAATACATTGAAAAGATCCGAGCCCCTTTTATTTTAGCTTTAAGAAGACTATATATATAACAGAGACATTTAATAACAGAAGGATCAAACCCTCTTTTTATAGCTTCTGACAAAATCTGGGCAAATATACTTAAATCAAATACTCTGGCTATGTCAAGTATGCAAAGAACAAGGAAATCACAAGATCCTTCTACATCAGCCAGAACATTAAAAAGGATGTAAAGAGTATGCTCCTGACACTTACAAGAAATTTCCCTGAGAATAATAGACTCAAAAATTTTGAACAAGGTGCACAAAATGGTTATAGGGCAGTATTGTGACATACAACCCCCATCCCCCTACAGAACTCAGAACCAAATCCCTCATTTGTTCACTTTAGAAAGTTTTAAAATAAGAGTCTTTTAAACGTCTAAAGATTTTAAAATTAAAATTCATCATCCCATAAGGATTTGTGTTTTTGACACAAGTTCTACAGCAAGCAAAAAATTATACTTTTTAAACTATCAAAATTAGATTCAAAAATGTAACCTTTGAATAAAGCCAATTAGAAACCGGATTTCTATTACTGGTTTGGTCAACGAAATAGAGGTGAAAATCCTCGTTGTAAAAATAAATCTTTTGCAAGGAGGTTAGACCATATGTTGGATAATAAAAAGAACAGTTGTATTGCAACGTTTCTGAGGTCAATCTACCCAGTGCTCAATTTAGAAATCCGGGTTGATTCTGGATATATAAGGCGGACCTGGAAGCCAGGAGGGTATTCAGTAAAGTTCTGTTGTTGATGCACAACATACAGCTAACACATATTGAAGTCATTTTATCTGAAGTTGTATATGAAGTAAGAAAATAAGGTTATTGTCAATAATTGTCTTTGTCTATCAGTCAAGGTATCAGGTACAGTTCCTCTTGTCCATTGGATCGTTCCCAGGGGAATCTGCATAACTTAGGAGACCTGAACATCACAGTGATGATTCTGTCTCCATGGTTACAGGGATTTTTTATAGAACTCTCTTAGTCTATACCCCTTAGCTACCCTGCTCCCATACTCAGATTGGTATATCCCCTAAATCTATCTTCCTAAGAAACCCCCCCCCGTAACAGTATGATTGACAATCTTCAAGATCTTTTTTTCCTTTTTTGGGAACAGGGGTGATCTGGCTGATAGAAAACTGTTGTGGCACCATACCTGAAGAAACTGACATTTGTAACAGCAGCAAGAGGTGCTGCACAAGCAAATCACGAGCATTTTCAAAATTTTTAACAGAGACCAGATCAACACCAGCAGATGTTTTTTCTTGATCTTTCTTAAAGCACACTTTACATCAGAAGGAGTAATTGCAAAGGTAGACTTCTGGAATGCAGCCAAAATACTGTCAAGCTCTTTTTCAAATTTACTTTCAGTTGATCTATAAGACAACAAAAACTCACTTTTATAATAAACAATCCACTTGATCTCAGAAATATTACAAGTAGAGGTCCACTCGGAACATTTAAGAATTTTTCACAAATGAGAAGGATCACTTACTATATTGTCTACATTTTTTTGAATCTGCATGATTTTATGGTCCTTAAGAGCTCTTACAAATTTTTTTTTGTTCTTAAACGCAAATTCTTTACTATGCCAGAACGCAGTCTATCACATTCGTTCCAAATTCGGAGCCATAGCTTAGCCAATCTACATGCTGAAACAGGATTTGAGTTTTTTGACCAATTGGCCACTTCCATTTTTTTGCTGAAATGTCTAGAATCAAAGCGCGACATATAGAAATGTCTACATCAAAGCGCGTGATTTATTCCAGCAAGATAACTAGTAATCTGAATTTCAATCTTATGCTCACTAAGATAAGAACTCCAATCAGGGCTAAGGAGATGGAATGGAACCTTTATTTTACTAAATACCAAGTCACACTCTAACATAAATAACTGGCAATTACTGTGGCTCCAGTCTTAGATAACAAACCATTTTTTGCTAGCATTGATGTACTCAATATAAATGCAGATCAGAAGGTGATTAGAGCAAAAGCCTTCACACAGGAAGGCTTTTTCAACTAGAGAGTAAAATGGTGGATTGGAGCTCTAGAGCGACTGACTCCTTGGGAGGGTTTTGTTTGTCAAGTCATAATTAAAATCACTGATGAGTATAATGCATGAGTCAAATGACTAATCCACTTGCTTGACAAGGGAGCACACTTTTTTGCAGGTGATTAGAAACTTTGAATTAGAGTTTTCATTGTGGTAATTTGTTGGGATGTAAATGTTTTATTATTGAAGAATCCAACCATGATACGAAGAGAATATGATTGCCAGATTTAATCTGATTGCATGTTAAAGGAGTCAGAATGGCAAGGTCACCTGAGGGTCATCCAGGTGCTGCAGTATATATTGCTAGGGAGGAAAATACAAAGCAATAAGGCGAAATTTTTTGAAGCTCTTTTTATCTGTTGAAAGAAAGTGTTCTTGAAGATGGATCATATCATAATTTTGAGCAATTGGGTCAAAATTAAAATTTTATCAGCAACTTTGCCATTTATATTCCATGATAGAATTGATATAGGATATATCATCATCTTGCAATCTGCTTCAATAGGAATTGAGCCACAGGGCACTTATAGCTATAGCATGGGTGACTGGAGGACTTGCAAAGAGCATATTTTGATGGTTTCTTAGAGGGGGTGTCTTTTGAACTGGAATGTACCTCTCCAACACAGACTTAGCAAAAGCAGGAGTTTTTATAAGATGTGGATATATGGCCAAACTGCTGGCAGTTATGGCATCAGGGTGGGAGGAATTTATATTGTTCAATTGGTAGATGCTTGTAACCAACTACCAATGGGGGAGTGCATTGCATTGAGTAAATGTTGTTTGCTTTTAAACTTTAGCTTATATGAGTGTGTTGTGCTGATCTTGGCTGCCAAGACACAGTTTTCGACCTTAGCGCAAACATCTTCAGAGCAAGAGCCAACTGGTAGTTGATACAGAAACCTGTAATAAGTGGGAGATTGTAATAATTGGGTGGGAGGCCTGTTAATTCAGAAAAAAAGAAAAAATGAAGTATTTTTAACTTACAAACAGTTGACCAGATCTTAATGAAATTTGATGTTTGGAAGGATATTGTGTCTCAAAGTTTTTATTTTAAGTCCCAACCACATCTGGTAAAATTGGGGGGGGGGGGGGAGAAACATAAAATGTTTGAAAACACTTAGAGTGGAGGGACTGGGATGAAACTTGGTGGGAAAAATCAGCAAAAGTCCTAGATGCATGATTGACATAACCAGACTCCTCTCTTTGGGGTAGTTTGGGGGAGGGTTAATTCTGAAAAGTTAGAAAAAATGAGGTGTTTTTAACTTATGAATGGGTGATCAGATCTCAATGAAATTTGATATTTAGAAGGATATTGTGTCTCAAAGCTCTTATTGTAAATCTCAACTGGATCTGGTGACATTGGGGGAAGTTTGGGGGGGACCTAAAATCATGGAAAATGCTTAGATTGGAGGATCAGGATGAAACTTGGTGGGAAAAATAAGCAGAAGTCTTAGATACATGATTTACATAATTGGAATGGATCCACTCTATTAGGGGGGAGGGGTAATTCTAAAAAATTAGAAAAAATGATGTATTTTTAACTTATGAAGGAGTGATTGGATCTTCATGAAACTTCATATTCAGAAGGACCTCATAACTCAGATCTCTTATTTTAAGTCTCAACCAGATCCAGCATCATTGGGGGGGGGGCGACTAGAAATCTTAGAATATACTTAAAGCAGAGAGATCAGGATGAAACTGGATGGGAAGAATAAAAACCTTTCTAAGATACATGACTGACATAACTGGACCAGATCTGCTCTCTTTGGTGGAGTTGGGGGGGGGGTAATTTGGAAAAATGAGGTATTTGTAACTTGCAAAAGGGGGACCAGATCTTAATGAAATTTGATATTTAGAAGGATCTTGTGCTTTAAAGCTCTAATTTTGAAGTCTGACCAGATCCTGTGACATTGGGGGGAGTTGGAGGGGGAAACCAGAATTCTGGGACAATGGAAAAATTGTGGTATTTTTATCTTATGAATAGGTGATTGGATCTTAATGAAATTTGATATTTAGAAGGAATTCATGTCTCAGAGCTCTTATTTCATATCCTGACCAGATCTTTTGACATTGGGGGGAGTTGGAGGGGGAAATCTTGGCAAACACTTGGAGTGGAGGAATCAGGATGAAGCTTGGTGGGTAGAATAAGCAAATGTTCTTGATATGTGATTGATGTAACTGTATTAGATTTGCTCTTTTTGGGGGAGTTGGGGTTCAGTGATTTGGCAAGTTTGGTGCTTCTGGATGTGCTAGGACAATGAAAATTGGTAGGCATGTCAGGGAGCTGCACAAATTGACTTGATAAAGTCATTTTCCCAGATTCAACCATCTGGGGGGGGGGGCTAAAGGGAGAGGAAAAATTAGAAAAAATGAGGTATTTATAACTTACAAATGGGTGATCAGATCTCAATGAATTTTGATATTTAGAAGGACATCATGACTCAGAGCTCTTATTTTAAATCCTGACTGGCTTTATGCCTCTGATTTTTCTTTTAAATCAATCTATTGGTTCTTAGAATTTTGTTAGAGCTCATACCATATGATCTCTTGGCTCTTAGCTCTTCATGCCTTGTCACAAGTGCCATATGAGCTCTTACAAGTGGCCTTCAGCTCTTCTTGCCTTGTCACAAGTGCCATATGAGCTCTTAGCTATTGTTATCTTTCTTTTCTACTGACTGTAGTCCTGTTTGTTTATTCTTTGTTGAAATTTCTCTCTTTGTAATGTCTACATTGAACAACTCTCTAAGAAACATTACAAATAAACTAAGCCTGCATTCTAATCACTTGAAAATTATTGGTCCTGTCACATAGCAGGGTGTGGCCTCAGATCTGGACACTTTTTATAAATGGGCTGATATATGGTTGCTCAAGTTTAATATTGAAAAGTGCAAGGTTCTGCATTTTGAAAAAAAAAACCCACAATGGCAATGCTCAATGTCATCAAATGCCAGTGTTAAACAACCAATTTCCAAAAGTAGTAGGCTTATCCCAAGAAAAAATGTGGGGGTCATTATAGATAAAGACCTGAAATTCAGGTGCCACACCTGAGCTGCAGCAGCAGGGGCTAACCAAATTCTTAGTATAATCAAGTGCACAATAGCCAGTAGATCCCTAACAATAGGCCTAGTTAGTCTAATTAATTCTACAAGAGCTAAGTGAGACTGACATTAGAGTTTTTAATAATCATTGCCACTCAAATTTAGAAAACAGACCAGATGAATCTAGAGTCTGCTCAAAGACATATGATAAAATGCTTAAAGGGCCTCAAAGATAGAGAACATAGCCTACATGCCAGGTGCAGCTGCTTAAGCTACCAGTTCTAACATATCATCCACAAAGAGGTGACATGATAATTACCTTAATTTACACTTCCAAGCAAATTAGTTGCAAGAACTGTGATGCTCCATAGTTGATGATGGCGATAGATCTGGTCGCTGTGCTAAGGTCAAGCAACAAACCATAGGGACTAGAGAATACTAGAGAGATGCAATTTAAGCCCACTTGGTAACAGTGATCACATGGTAGGTATGGTTCAAGGACCATTCTCCAGCGATTTAGATTTGGCACCACTGCACAACAGCAACTTTGGATAGAGTGTGTGAGATGGTTGGGTATGACAAGCCACATCATCCTCCAAGCTAACTCTCTATGGTCTTCCATGACTGTTATGATAGTGAGGGCTGGGAGGGGTTTTCCCACTGGAATCTCCATGGTTTGGCCTCCCATTCCTTGTCCAGCCTTTTTTTGAATTCTTCGGGTGAATTCAAATGACCTACAAGCTGTTCTAGTCTGAGAACAAAGACAAGTTTGAGCCTTCCCAGTCATCAAGTACCAGAGGTCATTTGGCAAAGCTGTCCTGCAAGCATTCCATGACAAGAAAAAGAAACCATCTATCTATATATATAAAAATAAGTTGTCTGTCTGTGGATCAGGTGACGTCATGTTTCTGTGTCGACTGACGCCATGAAGTTAGTTGTCGTCATTTTTGCTATGACGGTGACGTCATTAAAGATATTTAAGACATATATGTTCACGTAGAAATCTATTAATGTTTAAGTTTAAAATGATTGATGAACTTACAATGGCAAAAGCCGATGAAGATGCTCAAAGAGTCTATGCCAAAAAACTTGCTGCTGATAGAGAAAGTCAGAAAAGAAAGCGTGCCGAGGAATCAAAAGAACAGCAAGGAAACAGGCTTGAGGCTAAAGAACGCAAAACCGCGCAGTTAGATGAAGATCCACCTGGACAGCAAGAGTCAAAACATATCAAAACTGAAAATGATAGCAATGATGATTGGGTTTGGGATTTTGACTTGGATAAGGTCATCAATGCCTACCAGATTTTAGTTAAAAAAACAAAGGTTTGGCAATATGTATTTCATAGTGAAGCTGAAAAATAAAGAAGAAAAAGAAAACTGAAAAAAGAAAAAATGTAAAAAACTAAAAAATACTAAAAAGAAAAAACACTCAAAGTGAAATTACAGACCGGGACACAAATGACAACTGGGACAGAGGGAATATAAATAATGACCGGGACACTCAAAGAGAAATTACAGACTGGGATACCGGGACACAAATGACGACCGGGACACAGGGAATATAAATGACGACCAGGACACAGGTATTTAAGAATATCTTTCAAAGACGAATTTTTAATTGTAAGAAGACCGTTGAAAGAAAAATTTCTAATTGTAAAATGACTGAAGAACCTACAATGGCAACAGTACCACCATCGAAGTAGATAACCAGTGGGTTTATGGCCAACCTACCATCTTCAAAGATACCACGATAGGAAGACTCTACACCATTCACCCCAATCAACATGAATGCTTCTTTCTACACCTGCTTTTGGTGAATGTACCCGGTCCGACATCCTTTGAGTATTTGAGAACTGTAAACAGTACTATACATGACACTTACTGTAGTGCATGCCAAGCTCTGAATTTATTGGAGAATGACCAACACTGGGATAACTGCATCAATGACGCGTGCGAAACGTCAACCCCAAGTCAAATTTGTGCACTTGCTCTCCATCAGCTCCTACAGAGTTATGGGAAAAATATAAGTCAAAAATGTCCAAAGATATGCTCCATCAAAAACAGTTAGAGATGTCAGGTATGACTTTTGATTTTACATCAGAAATTTATAACTACACTTTAGTTATTATAGAAGATTTGTGCATATGTATGGCAAACAAACCTCTTCAGGATTTGGGAATGCCTTCACCTAACCGTATCACTGCTGTTTTGACATGTGTAGAATTGGATTGTGAACAAAGTTACAGTATGAGTGATCTATTGTTGTATGTACAAAATAACATTTCCAAGTTAACGTCAGAACAAAAAGACATTTATGATACAATAGACTCAATTTCAGGATGTATGCAACTACCTGCTGATTTCTGTAATTTAGTGACGTCCAAAAATGAATTGATTGAAAAAGTATTTCCAAATATTCTAAAAAATTATAAAAATAATAAATGGCTAAGTGAAAGAGCAATTCTTGCACCCAAAAATATAGACGTCCACAAAATCAACAATATTGTTTTGACCAAGATTTGAGACCAGGCAGTCCTTTGCAAGTCAGTCAACACAATTTTGGAACCAAATGAAGCGGTTAATTATCCATCTGAATTTTTAAATTCCATAGATCTTTCAGGGTTTCCACCACACGTGCTACAACTAAAAATAGGCGTACCAATAATACTTTTGAGAAATATCAACCCACCAAAGCTTTGCAATGGCACACGACTTGCAGTAAAAAAAAACAATGGAAAACCTAATAGAGGCCACAATCTTGACAGGGCCTTTTGAGGGTGAGGCTGTTCTTATTCCTCTCATTCCCATGATTCCAACGGATCTGCCTTTTCAATTTAAAAGATTGCAATTCCCAATTCAATTAGCATTTGGAATCACCATTAACAAAGCTCAAGGTCAATCATTAGAAAAATGTGGTATAGATCTTAATACTGATTGTTTTTCCCATGGACAATTGTACGTTGCATGTTCAAGGGTCGGTAAACCTGACATAATCTATTTATATGCAGCGACAATTGGACAGCGAAGAATGTTGTATATTCGCAAGTTTTATGCAGTTAATTTGTATTGTATCTATCTATCTATCTATCTATCTATATAAAAACGAGTTGTGTGTATGCATGTTTGTAAAAAGAGCATTTGCATATGATGTCATTATTAGTGCATACGGCTTTGTATATGCACAGACAATGGGAAAGCCAAGAATGTTGTATATTTGCAATTTTTACATAGTTTAACTCCTGCAGACAAAATGAATGCTTGCCTGAAAAATTCTAATTTATGGGCACATGTAAAAATATTAAAATTAACTACAAATATGCGTGTCCAATTGCAAAACGATGACTCTGGTCAAACATTTTCAGATCAATTGCTGGCAATTGGAAACGGAAAGCTCCCAGTAGTGGGAAAGCCAAAAATGTTGTATATTCGCAATTTTTACGTAGTTTGAAACACATATATAAATCTATCTATATTCACAGGTGGGACACAGGGACACAACTACAATGGCGCGTAACTAATATGGCTCGTAACAACTTAAGCGTGTGGGGGGGCTTGGGGGGCGCAAAGCGCCCCACCAACTAGGTGTTGGGGTGGCGCAAAGCACCACCCCAACAGCTAGTTTCTTATACAAATGCATCATAGCTTAAGTCTGTGGATTTTTTAAGCGAGACAATAGAAGGATGAAAAACCATCAACAGCTTCAAATCAAATCTCAGCAATGATTGGACAACCAAACCATGGCTCACACAATGGGATGCAGTAGGCTAGATGTCCTGAAGCTAAATGATTTATATTGCTAAAAAGTGCATTTAGGTAAAACTTTACTTTTATGTCTCTTTTTGATTTATTCCATATTTACAGACAAGCTTAATCCGTTTTGTTTAAAATAAGTTTTTAAAAAACTAGCCTAGACTAACCTGAATCAAAACACTCACTCAACGAAGTTCACATTTCTTAAGAACTAAAATTTTTCATTCTTTTCAAAATTAGACTTATTCTATGCCCTCTAAACAGATAAATAAGCAAATGGCTACAATCTTCATTCCAGAGCTTAGACACATGTTAATTTTTTAAATAGACTGCGCATTTTTTGGGCCAGTGTTGCCTTAAAAAGTAGTTTTGTGGAATTTCTTTCTACTTTTTTTTTTTTTTTTTTCTGTTGTGATTGGAAAGGCTTTCATCATGCCTAACCCCCATGATTCAGGGGGATCGGGTGTTCTCACGGGTGAGGACAGTATCATTAGAGTATGGTTGACTAAAATAGGGCAGCCTGGTCTTCATAATCCACCACTGGGTGTAATCATGAAAGGAATTATGTTGTTGAGAAATCAATTTAATGAATGCCAAAAAGATACAATTTTGGTAGAATCCTCAAATGGTTCTAACTGCCTTAAGATCAGAAATCAAGCAGTACTGAACAAGATACTAGCGATAGGGGAGCTAGTTTTGGATAATAACCAATCATTAACATTCTCATGTGAGAAGGATTCCTCAGCTCAAGGCTCTCAGGGATTGCACTCAAACTCCCCCAACGGTTTCATGCCTGAGGGGCTGGTATTCTTTGACAAGGGTATTTTTACAAGTGAAACCTTATTAGATGAACTGATGGATCAAGGTTTCACAAGAGTACGTCCACTTTTTGGTCAACAGACATCTGACAAGATGAATGTTGATGGGTTTATCCTTACTCCTTCACTTGACCTTCCTGAATTTATTTGTATTCTGGGTATGGAAAAAAAAGTCAAGACATATATTCCCCGTGTCATGATCTGCAATCACTGCCAAAGGCATGGCCACACTGCCAAAGTATGTCGCAGTAAACCTAGATGTTCAAGATGTGCCAACAACCATCTAACATCTTCTTGTATTATTAAGAGAGATAATATTACACTATTCAAGTGCCCCAATTGTCTTGGCAACCATCACGCTAAAGACAAAGCATGTCCTGTAACAAAAAATGTTGAAAAGGTTATTGTTAAGGCAGTACAAGAAAAAATCACTATTGGTGCTGCAAAAAAAAAGTATGCAGATATCCTTAAATCCAACATGCAACTAAATGACACAACTCCAGCTCTTTCTAATGAAGAATTCCCTCCCATTCCATCCCCTGAAAACCCCACTCCTAGCCCATTCATGTCAACTCAACAAACAGTATTAGAACCCCTAATCAAGAAAATAATTGATGATATCTTGACAGTTAGAATTCCTGAAATGATCAGCTCATTCCTATCCTCAAAATTTAAACAAATTGAAGATTCTATCTCAGGCCGTTTGGAAAAAATGTTTCAAGAATTTAGTTCCTCACATGCACCATCTGATAGAACATTTAAAGATCTCACCTCAAATCATTCTATTTCTGAAGATGATTTGGAATCTCTTGACTCTGTCCTAATCTCTACTTCACCTGTAAAACCAACATCAGAAATCTCCAAAAAACCTTCTCCAGCAAAAAATCAATTCCTTAAAAGAAATGCAAATGCTCTCTCACCTATCTCAGTTTAGACTGAGATAGGTGCTACAGTTTAGAATGTTTAGGTGCCACAGCTAACAGTTTAGAATGAAAATAGTTCAATTTAACACTACAGGTCTACCCATTGATCGTTTGGTTGAGTTAAAAAGATTTTTGGACATTGAATCCCCAGAAATTGTCTGCATCCAAGAATCCCATTTGTCCCCTGGAAGAAATTTTAGCGTTAAAAATTATACATCACATAGAAAAGATAGGGTCCTAAATTCCTCTTCTCAAAAAGGTGGAGGCCTATTGACTCTTGTGAGAAAGGACTTGATTAGCTCTGTTGTCAATATTGATGTCCAGTCATCAATGGAAATACTAGTTATAAAGGTTGAGATGGATGACCTTCCCCCCTTGTCAGTAGTCAATATCTATATAAATAAACCCTCTTCTTTCAATAACCCAACCTTCAAGAAATTATTAGATCTTTCCCCAAACCAACTAATACTTGGAGATTTCAATCTTCACCATCCCCTGTGGGACTCAACCCACCCTAGAGACCCTCAATCATTGTTGCTCTTGGATTCAATCTCTATCAGTCAGATTTCCCACACACTAATCACACCTAAGAATTTAGGAACTTATGTGCACTCCTCCAATGGTAAAAACTCAACCATTGATCTTTGTTTTGTTGGTAGCAGACTATCTGCTTATAGTAAGGTGTCCAGGTTCCATGACAATCTTGGCAGCCAGCATTACCCACTTATTACAGAACTGTCAAAAAGACCAGTTCTCTCTAAATTTAACATTGCTCCTAGATGGATTTTCAATGATGATAATTGGAAACCATGGGCACTTAAATTGGGGAGTATGGTACCAGCTCAAAATAATGATATAGATGTTTTAAATGAAAATATCACTAAAAGCATCATTGATGCTTCAAATTTATTTTTTAAACTCCAAACACAACTAGTAAAAAATAGAAAAAAAAATGTTCACTTTTGGAATAATAATTTAGAATCACTAAAACAAAATAAGTGTAATGCTAGAAAAATCTGGTTTTCAGATAAAAGCAACCTTTTCAAAAAAATTGAAATGAGAAAGGCCGAAGCTACTTTTAAGAAACATGTCCTAGCTGAAAGAAAAGCAGCTTGGGAAGATATTTGTGAAAATCAGTTTAATCAGTCAACTCCTTCTAAAACACTTTGGAAAAATTTCAGAAAATTTGCAGGTTATCAGCATAGTGATCAGTCTACTCCAAAGATTAAGTCCAATGATGGTTCAATTATGTACAAGCCATATGAAGTGGCAGAGTCTTTGAATAGTTATTTTGCAGGTCAATCTTCAAATAGTAACACATATAATAACTCTATGTTTATGGAAGCTCAGTTTCCCCCAGGGTCTGTCACTAATCTTGACAAAGATTTTGATATGGATGTGCTAACTTCTACAATACAGTCTCTAAATGACTCAGCAATGGGTGAAGATTTGGTCCACAATAAGATGCTTAGAGCTCTTCCACCGACTTTCTTGGTCCCTCTTCTTTACTTGTTTAACAGATGTTGGGAAAGTGGCACTGTCCCATCTGCTTGGAAGTCTTCTATTCTAGTCCCAATATATAAAGGTAAAGGGGATTATTCAGACCCAGCTTCATACCGCCCAATTGCCTTAACCTCATGCATTGCTAAACTCTATGAGAAAATGATTAAGTTGAGATTTGAACCCCTTATTGATAATTCTCTTATTGCTGAACAAGCAGGTTTTCGGAATGGTAGATCAACCCTTGATAACCTAATTCAACTTGATCATGACATTAAGAAAGCTTTTACAAGAAAGAGAGTTGTTTCTGCAGTCTTCTTTGATATTAAGAAAGCTTATGATACATTGGACCCCTTTGCAATCCTAAGACAGGCTCATAAATTTAATGTTGGAAATAATTTCTGGAAGTGGTGCAGGGCAATGCTTTTTAATAGGACTATTAAAACCAGAGTTGGATCCATATGCTCCTCTGCTAGTACAGTCTCATTAGGTGTTCCTCAAGGAGGAGTTTTGAGTCCTCTTCTTTTTAACATACTGATTAATGATATTATTTTGGCTGATATGCCCTCAATAAAGTTTGTCTTATATGCAGATGACTTAGCTCTTTGGACTGAAGGCTCCTCTCCTGAAGCTTGTCAACCCAAGCTCCAGGGAGCAATTGATAAACTGTCAATATGGCTTAATACAAAAAATCTGGTTTTTTCTATCCCAAAGACCACTGGCATGGTTTTTTCTAGGAAAATTGACCTTAGGCAAGATTGTCTCTCAATTAATCTGACTCTATATAAACAACAAATTCATTTTGCCAGGAATGTGAAATTCCTTGGTATGTGGCTGGATAGTAAGTTAAATTGGAATGATCATATCTCTCATCTTTGTGATGCACTTGAAAAACGACTGAATTTTATGCGTGCTGTTGCTGGGCAAAAGTGGGGAGCTAGCCGAGATAGTCTTCAAAAACTATTCACATCTATAATATATGGAAAGATTGAATATTGTCTCCCTGTCTATTACTCAGCTTCAAAAAAGTTAATTTCTAAAATTGAATCAATAGTTCACCATGGCCTGAGATTAATCACAGGTGCACTAAAAAGTACTCCTATTGCAGCTCTGTTCAATGAGGTTAATATACCTTCTTTAGAAGAAAGATTCTTGAAACTTTCTTCTAATTACTTTATGAAAGTAAATACTAACCAAAACCTCCATGTTCTCAAGGAGTGTCTCATAAATCATACATTTCTCTATGAAAATCGGAAGACATATAGTAGTCCAGCCATTATCAAGTTGGTCTCCTTGCTCAATGGCATAGGTGTTCCTGAAAACCTAATCTTTTCTTGTCAGACCCAGATATCTCCCAACACTCCTAATAGCATTGATAATGTTATAGATATAAAAATCCCTGGCATGGATTTTCCTAAGAATAAAATGAATAGTCTAATCCTTCATCAACTTACACTAGCTAAAATGGTTGAATTTTATAATTGGAAAAAGATATTTACTGATGGATCTGTCTCAAATGATGGGAAGGCATCCATAGGCATTTTTTCTGAGTGGAATGGCTCATCAGTTGGGATTAGAGTTTCAGATGGAATCTCCATTTTCCATGCAGAATGTCTTGCTCTCCAAAAAGCTTTGGATACAGTGCTGGAAGTAGGATCAGGCTCATTTGTTATCTTTTCTGACTCTAAAAGTGTTCTTTCTGATCTAAAAAAGAGGCAAGGAAAAGTTATTCCAATTATTGTTCATCTACAGGGAAAAATTCAGAAAATAATGTCTTCTGATGGTCTTCAACTGAAAATGGTCTGGGTTCCTTCTCACATAAGGATTAAGGGAAATGAAATTGCTGACAGTATTGCAAAACAGGCTATCCACCACCCAATTACTTGGAAGGTTGCTCTCACTGTAAATGAAACTTCAAAGTTAATAACCTCTGCTGCAAGTTCTATTAGAATTAATAATAGATGTATTGCAACAACAAATATTTATGTTTTGTCTTTTGAGGGGCATTATATCCCACATCACCTTATCCACCCAAATAGGAAAATTGCAAACTCTATTTTCCGTCTGAGAACTGGTCATGCAATGACCAGATCTCGTCAAGCACTATATCATCTTACAGATAGCAAGTCATGCCCTTTTTTTAGGTGTGTAAATATTGATGAAACTATAGATCACATTCTCTCAGAATGCCCTCGTTTCACAACTGAGAGAAATATTCTGATCAGAAAAATTGAATCATTGGGACTGAAGACGTCCACTCCTCTCGTTTTAGGTTTCACTCGTGTTAGTAAAGATAAGGAGTTAAAAATATTGGAGGCATTGGGAGTTTTTGTGTCTTCAACAAAGATTTTCAACTGGTTGTAATTTCATTTTTTTTTTTTTTTTTTTTTTTTTTTTTTTTTTTTTTTTTTTTTTTTTTTCAGTCACAAGAGTGTGGTGAGAAGAGAAGATGATTTGATTTATTTGTTTTGTATGTTCTTTTCGTTTCTGTGATTTTAAGTTTAATTATTGTTTGGTGACGCAGAGGGCGAAAGCCGAGCGTATTTTCTCTACAACAACAACAACAACTATCCCTGGCTTCAAAATAAGATGAAGAAAATCTCAATTTGAGCTCTACTCGTGTATGAAAGCTTTAGAGGGGATAAATTTTGTTCATATTTTATTGGCGTTAAAACCCTGTTAGCATTAAAATAGTAATCGCCTGAATTTGCAGAGGGGCTCCTTTTTTTTACACTGGAGCTACTTAGCGTGCTGTACCATCTTATTGTTCACTTTGACTGTTCAAACTTTATATCTCAGGCTATAATTATCGATTTTTATGTATCATTCTAGATTTTAGTGAAATTTAATATAACTGAGTGTATTGGAGTTGCATGTCCAATTAGTCTTTCCTTAGAAATTAGGGGCTTTTCAGTCAAGACTGTTTAGTCCTTTTTTTTAGCCATTCCTGGTGCGGGTTGTTGGATTGTTAACGGTTACTGCAATTTTTATGTCTTGAGGTAGCTCCTTAGATTTATGTTACTGTACTCTCCTCGTATATATTTATAGTTCATTACTCTTTGTGAGGGTATTGCATGGCCACCCACGCTTTTAATTGAGAGTTTAGTTTTTGGTGCTTTAAGCGTTTCAACTAATCATTTTAAAGGGCATTCTGACTTGATCTTAGGCCATTATCTTGAAATGGGCAAAGGTCAACGGATTTAGTTTATACATTATAGGATATACAAAATGCAGATGATGGTGTGAGGCAAGTAACAGTTTCAAAAATGAAAACGAAGAGCGAAGACACGCGCAGTTAGAGCACAGGCGTCACCGAGCATGTGAGCAAGTGAAAAATGAAAATGAAGAGCAAAGACCTACGTGGCTAAAAGACAATTGATACCGATATGTGATTGAATCAAAGAAAATAAACTTGGACACCAAGAATCAAAACGTCTCAAAATTGAAAATGAAAGCGTTGGATAAAGTCCACCAATGCCTGCCAACCCTTTTGTAAAAAAAACTGAAGTATGGCGATATATATTTCATAATGACGAAAGGCAAGTCGAGGTAAATACGAACCAAACGAATTAAAATCATAGCGATGACGATTGAGTTTTGGATATTGACATGGATATGCTTACCAATGCCTACCTTACCTTTGAAAGTCAAAAAACTGGTTTAGATCGCAAGACAAGCAAAATTGATTGCAAACCGTCGCAAGACAAACAAGCTTTTGTCCAACAACCTGAATAATTAAAAAACAAAGCTGGTCATCAATGCCTTCTATACTTTTGAAAATCGAAAACCTGGACTAGCTAAATCGTTGGAAGAAAAAGAAAATTTTGTCCCACCACTTGAACAGATAAAAGAAACAAAGGTTTGGCAATATGTATTTCATAATGACAAAAGACAAGCCGAGGCAAACGTCACAGGTCCGATAAGAAAAAATGTAATTTTACAAAGGCACTGCTTCTAATTTAAGGTCCATTTTGACGTCATGACATCAAGAAAAGTCTAAATATATATATATATACATATATATATATATATATATATATATATATATATATATATATATATATATATATATATATATATATATATATATATATATATATATATATATATATATATACATATAAATAAGTTGTTTGTTTGTGTGTCTGTCTGTCTGTCCGCATATAAAGTCTGAATTATTTCATCTTATACCAATTCAAAAACGAATGCATTCAAGCCGAAGTTGCTGAGTTGGTAAAGCGTTCTGTTCCAAGTTCAAGGTCCAAGAGGTTCCAGGTTCAAACCTTGGCTTTAGCATTAATACAAAAAAGAAAAAAAAACTAAAAAAGGTAAAAACTACAAAAAAAGTATAAAGAAAATACTTAAAAAAAAATTAAAAAAGCTAAAAAACTAAAAAAAAACTTAAAAAAAAGGTAAAAACTAAAAAAAGGTGAAAACTACAAAAAAAACAAAAATTAAAAACTGAAAAAGAACTAAACTAAAAAAAGGAAAAAAACTGAAAAATACACGAGAAAAAGAAAATTAAAAACCGGGACACAGGGAATATAAATGACGACCAGGACACTCAAAGAAAAATTACAGAATGGGACACTGGAACACAAATAACGACCGGGAGATATAAATGACGACCGGGACACTCAAAGATAAATTACAGACCGGGACATCGGGACACAAATGACGAGCGGGACACAGGGAATATAAACGACGACCGGGACGCTCAAAGAGAAATTATAGACTGGGACACTGGGACACAAATGACGACCGGGATACTGGGGATATAAATGACGACCGTAACACAGGGACACAACTACAATGGGGATGCTGGGGGCACAGGGGAATATATAAATGACGACGGGGACACAGGGAATGTTCGATTAGCAATCACCATCAACAAAGCTCATGGGCAATCATTAGAATAATGAGGTATAGATCTGAATACGGATTGTTTTTCCCATGGACAATTTATATTGCATTTTCAAGAGTCGGTAAACCTGACAATCTATTTATATGCACAGACAATGGGACATCAAAGAATGTTGTATATTCACAAGTTTTACGTGGTTAAAAACATATATATATATATATATATATATATATATATATATATATATTCACAGGTGGGACACAGGGACACAACTACAATGGCGCGTAACGATTTACGCGCGGGGGGGGGGGGCGCAAAGCGCCCCCACCTCCTAGGTGTTGGGATGGCGCGAAGCACCACCCCAACAGCTAGTATATAAATATATATATATATATATATATATATATATATATATATATATATATATATATATATATATATATATATATATATATATATATATATTTATATATATGTATATATATATATATATATATATATATATATATATATATATATATATATATATATATATATATATATATATATATATATATATATATATATATATATATATATATAATGAAAAGAGAAATCATCAATGTAACAGCCCAAACACAAAAAAAAGAAAGGAGATAGAAGGAGAAAGGGAAAACTGTTTTACTAAATTAGTGGTTAATATAGACCAGCACTTGAATGAGGCCTTAACCCTACTCATCCATACGACCACATAGGTCAAACAGCATAGCCAAACACAATCAACCATAAAGAATAATCCATGGACAGGCAGTCATGTCGTCAATAAGTATAAGTCGTCATTTCCCAAACACTAGAAACAATAAAGACAAATAATTATATATATATATATATATATATATATATATATATATATATATATATATATATATATATATATATATATATATATATATATATATATATGAAAAGAGAAATCACCAATGCAATAGCACAAAAAAAGGAAGACAGAAGTAGAAAAGGAAGTCTGTTTTCCTATATTAGTGGTTAATATAGATCAGTACTTGAATGAGGCCTTAACCCTACTCATCTATACAATCACACAGGCCAATTAGCATAGGCATACACAATCAATCATAAGGCAGTCGTGTCGTCAGTTAGTATAAGTCGTCATTTACCAAATAATAAAAACAATAAAAAAAGACAAATAATTCAGAGGCAACAACCCAACACAAGGGTTCTTCAGGAGAATACACACTTGCTTATAGGGTTTTGACACTTTAAATTCCCTACCCAGGCAAGAGCAGGGCACTAATGAGAGAACAGCCCCTTTCAAATAAGGAGCAATATCTGTTCGTTTTAGTTTTAATATCTCTCCTTATTTTCAATTAAAAAAAAAAAAACTTTTTTTGATTTAATTTCTGAACGTTTTTGAATTAATACATGTTTTGATTTTGGCTCTCCGCACATGAATAATTAGAACGAAATTTGTATATTAATTTATTTTTTTGGCAAAATGGCTTTCTCATAGTTTTGATCGGATAATTTTGAAAAAAAAGAGCGAGGGAGTATGTCTAGTAAACCTCCAATTTTTTGGTTATTTAAAAAGACAACTAGAACATTTAGTTTTTCACGCACGTTTTTATTATTAAAAATATACGTAACTTACGAATTAACTTACGTAACGAACTTCTATGTTTGTATATTTTTATTACGCATATGAGGGGGTTCACCCCCTTGTCAACACCTCGCTATTTACACCAAAACTTAAAGTTTTTCCCAATCCTTTAAAAATGACCCTTGAATCACAAAGGCCGTAAAATAAATAGTTAGAAATTAAGAAAATTACTTTAGAGTAAAGAGTGAGTTATTAGGAGGAGCTGAATATATATACAGGTCTTAAGTGATATGTGATTGGTCTTTAAGTTAAAATAATTTCCCATTTTTCATATAGTGTTTGTTATTGGGGAGTATACAAACATTTTTCATGTCGGGGAGGATTGGATTTTGTGATAGGGGTGGTTTTTTGAGGTATATTTTTGGGGATGGACTTTCCGGGGTAAATTTTACACTGGGGGATTCTGATTTGAAGTTCTTTTTAATTTTCTTACTTTCTATTTGCCTTCTCAATTGTCCAGGGGAAATTTTCAATGTGTTTGGATTTCCACAAAATAAATTCCACAGAAGGGGGAAGTTCCAGAGTAATCGGATAAATGGTCAGAACTTAATCTTATTCAAATCAAAGTATGCTAAGGGGAATTTTTCCTGCTGAATTTTCCGCATGAACTTTTACGGCTGGGGAGGGAACGAAAGTTTCAGGAATGACAGTTTAAATTTTATGGATCTAAGGAATTTTATTGCCGTTAAACCTTGAAGAAATTTTATTGCGCGCCATTTTGATTCTGTAAGGAAAGGAACGCCAGAAGAATAAAGCTAATTAAGGAATATAATTTTCAAATTTATTGTTCCAGTTACTACATGAAAATTTATTGCTGCTCTGATTAAGGTAACACTTGAACTATACGCAGATTGCTTTTTTGGATATAGGCCTTTTTGACAAGTCACAGACCAACCTTTTTGGTAGCCTAGGCTAAGTGTAGAATTAGGGTTGTTAAGAAGGAATCATGTTAATAAAATAATTCATGCTTCATGATATGCATATTAGCCTAGTTGTAATGGTTTAGGCCTATGACTAGAGAAGGAGACATGTTAAGAAAACAAATGTTAGGCTAAAAAAACAGTAGGCCCTTATCACATTGATAAAAATTATGTCAATCAAAAACTGTCACATCTTGTTGCCAAATAGGAATTAAGAACTATGAGAAATTTAAACAAACCTAAAATAAAGTTAGGTATTTCACAAGAAAACTTAAGACAGAATATGAAGAGGGATTGGCATTGGATTCAAAATCTAATCCTACAAGATTTTGGAAGTATACTTCAGCTTGGAATCTGGGGAGACACTCAGTTACAGCACTACTTGTGAATGGCAATATAGTTAGGCTAGCACCCTAAAAGATTGAGTAGTCAATTTAAGTCAGTGTTCATGCCTCCAGATGATGCCCTTACCAGAAGCACCAGAATATTCTAGGCCTATTGAGGAGCCTATACAAAAGATAACTATGGTTGCCTCTTATGTAGAGAGTCACATGAAGCTGCTTAATCCTAACAAATCAGTTGGCCCTGATGAAGTTTACCCATGAGTATTGAAAGAAGCTCATGCAGAAATAGCCCTTCCCCTTACAAACATGTTTCAGAAGTCTCTTGATACTAAGCAGATTCCTCAAGACTGGCAGAATACTAATTTTACACCTGTACACAAGGGGGTATCTATAACAGCTTTTCCAATTATTGACCCATTAGTCTTATATCCGTAGCTGGTAAAACCTTAGAAGGAATCATGAATACTCACATTGTCAAACACCTGACCACCAATGAGCTGCTCAGTGATAGTCAGCATGGCTTCAGACTTGGATGCTTGGTTGAGACTAATTTGACTGATGCATATGATTATGTTACTGAGCATTCAGATCAAGCAATCCCTGTTGACTTGGTTCTATTGTATTTTGTGAAAACCTTTGATAAAGTATATCACTGTTGACTAAGGACCAAGTTGTTTGCAATTAGAATACATAATGAAATTGTAGAGCAGGTGCTTAAGTTTCTTTCTGGGACAGAGCAAAGGGGGAAAATACTTAGAAAAAATGGACAGGTATTCTTTTTAGAATAAGTGGAAGTATTAAGTAGAGTGCCACTGGGACCAACTTTATTCAACATTTATATTAATGATACACCAACCACAGCCAAAAATAAAACAAGTGTTTATGCTGATGACTCCAAACTCATTGGATGTAACACCCAATAAGAGAGCTTCTATGCAGAATGACCTATGGGTGCTTTCCCAGTGGGCAGCTTTGTGGAGGCTTGAATTCAATGTAAATAAATATCAATAAATCCATTTTGGAAAGAAGAACAAGAAATACCCTTATCATATGTTAGCAATGGATAGATTAAGAGAGACTATTATCTTGTCTGAAGTGGAGAGAGACTTGGGGGGTCATAGTCAATAAAGAATTAAAATTCACTATGCACACACAGACAGCTGTAGCCAAAGCACTCCAAACCCTTGGCATTATAAAAAGAACAATCACTAGTAGGTCACCTGTGTGGATGACTAAATTATATAAGGTATTGGTCAGACCTAATTTGGAGTTTGGCATGTGTATTGCTAGCCCCCTAAACAAAGGTGACCAGCAGAAGTTAGAAGCAGTTCAGAGACAGGCTACAAAAGCAATTGAGGGATGCAAATACTTGAACTACTCATCCCATCTGAAGAAACTGAAACTCCTCACTCTTGTCTACAGATGTAAAAGAGGTGATATTTTTATGACACATAAGCTACTGAATTCTAACTCTCTATTAAATAAGCAGTTTCAACTTGAATGGTCTGCCAGAACTAGGGTGCATAGTTGGAAACAATATCAGAAGAGGGCTGCCACTAGACTACACAATAACTTCTTCACTAACAGAATAGTGCATTTGTGGAATTTGCTCACCAAAGAAGTGGTCACTACCCCCAGTGCTGCTGCCTTTAAAAGAGTTTGATGGAGAATGGTCATCAAAGCTGTGGTGAACTGAGTGGGTTGCTATTATTTTGATGTAGCCTATATCATTTCAGTGTTTCAGTTTTATTCACAAATGCTATTAACATAAAGCTGATTGTCTTCTAATTTTTAAAATATAATTTATTACTATATGTTTGTTAAATCACAGATATTAAATATAATCTTTTTCTTTTCAATTGCTTATCAAAACAGAGGCCACATTTATAATTTACGCTGACAAATTATTGGTGAACATTTGACCTAGAAGGCAGGGCTTTGTTACTGCTCTCACATAGCATCATGCTGTAGTAAAATAGGAGTAGTCCGAAAACCAATCTCTATTTTTCTGGAATGCCAAGGAAAAGTTGTCTTTCCCTAAAGGGGGCTTTTACCATAATATGCCACAATAGACTAGAAATAATGTGCCAAAATGGACTGGCTATATTTTGCACATTAGGGGAAGGGATCAGGGGTAAAGTACAGTAAAGCTGGATGCAAAATATGTTGGCTACAATTATTTGGCATACTATGAAGTACAAATTATTTTCTTACCATTTTCCTTCTCTGCATGTCCTTCTCTAGACTGTTGTAATTAGCACTTTTGACTGTAAATAGACTATACTTTATCTCCCCATAATGTGAAAATAGGCTATATAGCCCAAATTTCATGTTGTAAAACTCTAGGCAAGCTACATTTCACTCTCTTGGAAAGAGGTTAAGGTTAGAAAAAATGAAACTTGTAGGGATGTGTCTACATACTACAGTTCCAGTTCCAAAAATTGTAGGGAGGTATAGGACTAACAAAAAGTCCTTTCACCTTGTTGACTTCTTCTTCAGAAAAACTAGCCACTGGAAGCACTATTCTCCTCCAATCTGCAAACAAGTTCAAGCTCAATTTATTAATATAATATATATAACAAATAAAATACACTTGGTCACCACAGAGAGACAGAGCTCATGATTGCAGTGACCCCAAACAATGAATATATGCAATTATGAACAATAATACACTGGTATTGATTGTGGGAAGTGCAAGTACCTGAGCTACCTGTCCCCAGCAGTTTAAGGTCACTAGGCCAGCTGGTACCAATACTGGTACAGCTCTTCCTACTCACTCCTGGTCTCTTCTGCACAATGGTCTCTTATCCAAACATATGAATTAGTGACTACACTGCTTGATGAGGGTCTTCCTGTTGACATGATTCTTCTTGATCTGTTCAAAGCATTTGACAAAGTTTGTCATGAATTCCTCATAATCAAATTGAGGGCTGCAGGTGTCAACAAAGGTGTTGTACAGTGGATTATGGGCTTCCTTTCTGAAAGATCACAGAGTGTCAGAGTTTTTGATTTGCAAGGAACTCCTCATTTCTCTTCTCCCACAACTGTATTAAGTGGCGTGCCCCAGGGCACTATTCTTGGACCAACACTTTTCAACTTCTATATTAACGAATTACCCACCCTTCTTTCAAATCTTATTACCCTTTACACTGATGACTCAAAACTAGTTGGAAAAGCGGCTACTCCCTCTGACCAGCAATCAATTCAAACAGATCTTGATAGTCTAGAAAGATGGGCTAACATGTGGCTTCTGACTTTCAATGTTGACAAATGCCATGTAATTCATTTTGGCAAAAATAACAACCATCATAAGTATTTCCTTCAAGACAGCTTCCTTTCTGCTGTTTCCGATGAAAGAGATCTTGGGGTTATTGTAGATCACCAATTAAAGTTTAGCAGCCATGCTAAGTCTGTTTCATCTTCTGCAAATAAAACCCTCGGTATCATACAAAGAACCATCTCCAGCTGACACCCTAGAGTTCTTATGAAGTTATATAAGGCGCTTGTACATCCACGCCTGGAGGTTGGAATGTCATTGGCAGCCCCTTTCTTCAAAAAAGATAGGAAGTTGCTTGAGGATGTCCAGCGTCATGCCACTAAGATGGTTACCAACATGAATAAATTTCCATACAAAGAAAGACTACGTCGTTTGAAGCTGCCAATGCTGACATACAGACGGAAAAGGGGTGACATTATTTTAACCAAAAAAATCCTCTCTAAAAATACCCTTCCCAGTCTCTTTGCACAACCCATTCTGGTACTAGAGGACATTCTTTGAAGCTCTCCATGCAGCGTTCCACGAGTAGACATAGAAGCCACTTCTTCAGCCAAAGAATCATCAATATGTGGAACCAGCTCTCTGAAGAAACAGTTTCTGCTACTTCAATTGACATGTTCAAGTCCCACCTTGATAGGGAATGGCTCTGCCAGGAGTTCCTTTACAATTGGGAAGCTGCAGAGTCCTCCACAAGAGTCTAATCTAACAGCCACAATCTACACCAAACGAATTCTTTTTTTTCTCATGGAGCATCACAAGGATGGATAATCCTTATATCGCTCCAAGCTGCAATTTAAGGTAAATTTAAAGTAATAATCAAAAACTATAGATAAATCATGTCCTTTTAAAAATTGATTTCTTCAAGCTTTAATCGTTACTAAACAATTTTTCTCTTATTTAAGATATCTTCTTTAAGATAGATAAAAATGCTGGAGCTATGTCCATGGATAAGGTATAGTGTAAGCATCTTCAAAATGTTCTATTTTTTACATGTCACCTTACCATAAATTTTCTAGTTTGCCCAGTGAGATGAGTTGGTGATGAGTCTCCCATGGAAAATCTTGCTGGTGGTGTGACATGACTATGGTTTGACATCCCAGGTTAGCCTACACTGCATTGTCACACTCTTGATCAACTCCTTTTTTGAACACATCTATGCTTTGGAACTGGATGGCAACTTTAGAGAGACTGTTCTAGTGAGAGACAGTACAAACAGAACCAAAGTGCTGGTGCTCATGTCAAAGGGGGACTTGCAGCTTCTTTGTGTTTTCTTTTTGTTGTACTTGTAAGGATGAGGAGAAAACTTGACTTGAGAGGTCATTTTCTAGCAGTTTGCAAGTAGCAATTGCATCTTCTCCCTTTCTTCAGTAGACTAGGGTGGCAAGTTTTAGGGACAAGCTGTTCCTCATATGGCTTATCTTGCAAAGCTGGTATGAGCTTTGTTGCTTGTTTTTTTACACTCCAAGTGCTTTAATGTCCATTTTATTATGGGGAGATGCTAGGGTCATTCCGAATCCTGGGTGTGGATGTACAATAGCTTTGTTCAGCTTCTTGACCACACATGGCTTCCTGGTGGTAAATGTTTGTTTTATGAACCTTGGGGCTTTGTTTGCTTTAGCAACTTCAGTTCATGTGTGGCTGTGGAACTTGAGTTTGTCATCAACAAGAACCCCCAGGTCCTTCTCACAAGTAGGTCCTTCTACAGTTTCAAGTAGATCATCTCCTATTTGGTAAGGTTGTCTAGGGTTGTCATGTTCTAGATGCAGGACTTTGCATTTTGAGATGTTTAACTGCAAACCCCACTCAGATGACAATCTAGATAGTTCATCTATATCTTTTTGCATTGTTGAGTAATTGGGGCTAATTTCAGCCTCTCCCAAGAGCTTGCAATTGTCAGCATATAGTGTCAGGTTAGTTGTACAGTTGTTGACTTATATGCTGAACAACATTGGCCCCAGGATTTTGCCCTGTGAAACTCCACTAATGAAGGTGTTTCATCAGAATAAACAGTTTTACTGGTGGCATCATAAATTATTCTTAGTTCCTCCAATAAGAAAGGCTGCAATCCAGGCAACTATATCCTCATGCACCCTGTATGCTTCCAGTTTTAGGAGAAGTTGATGCTGTAATTCATCAAAGGCTTTTGCTTGATCAATCAGTATGACATCCACTGGAAGGTCATCATCCAAGAGTCTGGGTCACAAAGTGATATGATTCAATGAGGTTAGTGTCAATTGAGTGACCTTTACAGAATCCATGCTGACTTTTTAAGAGTGACTGATTTCTTTCAAGGTGAGAGACCAGTGCATCATTTATGATGCTCTCAAGGACCTTGCATGCAACAGAAGCAAGACTTGTAGGGTGATAATTACTGGCATGGTCCTCTCTGTTTCTTGAAAATGGGTTTAATGTTGGCCTGCTTGTCACTTGGGCGCATTATGGAAGTATGTGACATCCCAAACATTACTACTACTGGCTCTGCAATTTGTTCACCTGCTTCTTTTAAAAGTCTGGGTCATAGGTTATCTGGCCCTACAGCTTTATTTGCATCCATTTTTATAAACCTTTTCAGAACATTCTCTATACATATAGCTGTCATGTACATTGATTTTTGGATTGGTTGCTCCAATAAAGTGGGTGGAGGGGTATTTAAGGGCTGAGTGGAGAAATTTCTGCCAAAGCTAGAGTTGAGCAAATCCACTTTTTCTTTAGCCTATGAGGCCTTTGTGTCATCCTCTTTCATGAGTTTCTGGGATATAGTGTCTATAGGGATTAGCTGCTAAGACATGGCACCAGAACACCTTTGGATTCTGCTTTATGTCAGCTGCATTTGCCTGTTTGTGGTTTTCTACAATCTTCCAAGTCAAATTTCTTAGCCTATTTCTGCTTTTCCTTAACATGTCATAGTGGCTATCTCATCTACACTTTCTGTATTTGGTCCATGCTCTTTTTCTTCTTTCTTCTAGTACTTTTGACTTCTTTGGGTAGGAAGGGGAGTGTTTTTGGCAGGGGCAACCAGTATACCTGGATATGTTTTTTTTTGCAGCTAGGACTTCTGTCTTAAATGCCTCTCAGCTTTTTTCCATGTTACCACAGTCAACCACCCTCTTATCAATTTGTAATCTGTAAAGGATTTTTTACTTCATTTTTCTTCTTGAAGTTTACCTGTATCTCAGTCAGGATACAAATATGGTCACTGCTTCTAAATGCAGGGTAATAGGAAATAGAAAGATTTTTTTTAGACTCATTTGTATATTATAAAGAAAGAATTGCTTTCTTCTTATGTTTCCTTCTCAATAGCCCTAACTGTAGGCTAACACCAACTTAGATAGTGTGTTCACCCTGTCAGTCACAGAATGGTAATGTGTTTTATGTAGGTTTATTAACCTGTCAAAACCATTTGACCTATATCTGATTGTAAAAGGCTTTCAGATATGGTGGATATGAAACATTTTGAAAGATTTATGAATATAGATAGCAATGAAAGTAAACATGATACTATTATTAATAAAAACATGCTGTATGTTGTAAAGGAATACTTTTGTGGTTTGAGTGTTTTTTGTTGTCCTGTATAAACATATATCCTAGGCCTATATATGAGACCATGAGAGGTGAAAGTTACATTTTTAGAGCAAACAAATTATTCCAAGAAAGAGTAAATGGTATTGATTAGAGTGTTCCCCTTGTTCTTAGTTCAGTTATGGAATCTTAAATAATAAGCTGTTCCTCTTGGCTAAATCAATGATTTGCTTTTTTTTTTTACCATTACTGTAATTGATGTAATTGTCAGTCCTTGTTTGCAAAATCTAGCTGTGGAAAGTTTTATCTCTACTTGCATATTTAATAAGACAGGTAGCTTTCTTAGAATATGATTACTGTGGGTGCATGTTAAATTATCCTATCATTGTTTTTTCTTGATTAGTGCCAAGTTTTGAGTTACCAAAATATATTTTTCCCAAATCTATAATCAGTGGTGACAGAAACTTTGTCAAGAATTAACAGTTATTCAACCTTTCAAAAGACTCAGCATTTTCATGGTTATTGTAAATACATAAAGTCATGTAAGTTTAAAATCAAGTATCAAAAGTTGTTAACCATAAATATTGTATGGTTGTTAACCATAAAGCAAGAATTTGTATTGATGAAGATTGTAAGACAAGTTTTTACTTCTCAGGGTGACTGTTAATACTGGTGTTGTTTCTTTATTTAATAAATATTTATTATTATTTATTTAAGAATTAACGACGCTTCTTGACTACTATGGTCCCTGCGTTGGCCCTGCAGTGCATTCCTGCATCTCTGGGCCCTGTATTACCAAGCTAAGGTCAAATCCACTGCTCCACCACATGACTACTAAATATTTCTCTCTCCCCCTGAGGTTATTTCAAATATATACAATTTAGTAAAGTAAGCCCTTTTTGAGTCAATTACCATCATGTTAGTAACTGTTGTTCAACAATACTGAGATAATAATTATAAAACAATGTTAGATTGAGCATTAAAGCATCTTTGAAAAACATTTTTGTTTTCTAGATACTCATCCCTTTTTTGACTGTATAAGATTACTCTGCTTGAAGCAAATGGGGTATGTACCTTAGACGATGAGGACAGTGTTTCCAGAGTTATTAACCATTTTTAAGCCTAACCTGTCCTCACAGAGTTGTTGTCAGTTCCACTTGTAATTTGGTTGGTAGGCACCTATAATCAAATCTACTCACCAAAAAGTATAAGACTATAAGACTCCAAACTATAAGAGTCTGGAATCCTTTGATTTCTTGGGGAAAGTCTTCATAGTAGCTACATAATGACCAATATTCTAAGCACATTGGGGTACTTCCATGAAGAAAGTATTGGGGGTCAGGAGTAAGTTTTGTATTTTAGAATCCTTATATCACTCCAAGCTGCAATTTAAGGTAATTTTAAGAATCTGTTCCCTCAGCCATGTGTTTTAAGCACATCTGGCTGTTTATGTGTAAAGGTTGATCAGCTATTGATTCTTTTATATTCTTTCTATTGATCAGCCCAAGGCATTTGTCTTCAGAAATTGTAGACTGATAGGTGAAACAAACATCCTGCTGAAATGGTGATAGTTGTGGTACCTTTAGAGGAACCATGTGCTCAATTTGTTTTCAATAATAAATGGTTGATATGCATGCAACTCAACACCATTTAGTTGAACCTTTGTAGCTCAACTCCTTCAACTCAATTGCATCCAATTATTGAGTTCTAGCATAGGTTCAGTTTGATAGGCCATGAGTTAAACAGGATCAGATCATGATGTAAATTGAGATAAATAGGGAATGAGGTTTGAGTTGCTATGGGCCAAAATTCTTGAATGGTTTCAGTTAAAACGAGGCACATGTACATCATGCTTACTGTTGGTACCCAGTTTGTGCCTCCAATCACTCATTTAAATTCCAGTTTGAAATAATGCAACATGCCTGCATTTTCTACTAATATAAATGCATAAAGTGTGTAACATTATACAAAATTTGTAGATTCACCTTATAGAGTCAAATTTATCTATTGCATAAAACCTACTAGCACAGAAGAATATCCATCAGAAGTGTCACTGCTCTCATATGTAGTCTAAACTTCTTTGCTACTGACCTTGTTACAGTTCATCATCACAGTGTGGATGTATTAATCTGATTTTTGCACCCACTATCATGGGTTACATAACTTACTCATATGATTAAAGACATATTTGGGTGTGAATATGAACAAATCAATCTTTCAGTTATTTAGTAATTAATGGCCATACCTAAAAAAAAGGATTGAACCTGATTTTTTGTATTTTGTGTTTGTTTCTGGAATGTCATTTGCTATATTGTGGGAGATTTTAATTTACTGGAATTACACTGGATCGATGGGTTTGCTGTTGCAGAAGGGGTTGAACACTTGAATTGCCCACTTCTGGACTGCCTTCATGAACATTTGCTATACCAAGCAATTGATTTTCCGACCAGGTATAGAAGTGGGCAGAACCCAACCCTAATAGACCTTTTGTTTATTAATGACCATGAGACACTCATTAGTGTCGACTCGGAACCACCATTTGAAGCGAGTGACCATGTTGCAATTACTTGTAGACTTAGGTTGTACCCACAGAAGGATAATCGGATTAAGCATGTGTACACAAATTACAACCAGGTCAGACATGAGTTAGCAAACCAGGATTGGTCATTCATTGATGATAAGAATATGGAGGAGGCTTGGCTTGAAATGAAAAGGGTTTTAATTAAAGCAACAGAAAAACATACAGTAATTTCCTGGAAAAGAAGACCCAAAACCCTACCATTTATCACTCGTGATGTCAAGCAAGCTGTACGGAAAAAGAAGAAGTATTGGAGCAAATATAAAAATAACCCCTCCTATGAAAATTATGAGAAATTTAAACAAACCCAGAATAAAGTTAGGTATCTCATGAGAAAGCTTACAACAGAATATGAAGAGGGATTGGCATTAGATTCAAATTCTAATCGTAAGAGATTTTGGAAGTATGCTTCAGCTGGGAATCCAGGGAGACACTCAATTACAGAACTACTTGTGAATAGTTAGTACCCCAAATAATATAGCAGCTGAATTGAGTAGACAATTTAAGTCTGTGTTCACGCCTCCAGACGATGCCCCCTTACCAGAAGCACCAGAATATTCTATTGAGGAACCTATGCAAAAGGTAACTGTGGTTGCCTCTGATGTGGAGAGGCGGCTGAAGCTGCTTAATCCTAACAAATCAATTGGCCTTGATGAAGTTCACCCACGAGTATTGAAAGAAGCTCATGCGGAAATAGCTCTTCCCCTTACGAACATGCTTCAGAAGTCTATTGATACTAAGCAGATTCCTCAAGACTGGCGGGATGCAAACGTTAGACCTATACACAAAGGGGGTAGCTTCCTGTCATTCAGAAAAAAAATTTGAAAATCATGTTGGTTCTTTTCTTTCTGACAGAAAGGTACTCTGCCTTAAAATTTCTTTTGATATAAGATCCTAAAAAAAACTTTATTAATTCTAATAATTCTAAATCTTTCTGTAACCCCATTCTAAAATTTTTACTTTTTTATACTAAAATGAAAGCATGTATCTAACTAATGTATTGTCCTAAACATAGGGGGGGGGGATTACAAATTTGTAATTTTCACTATATTTTCAAAACCCCCCTACAAATAAAGCTGCTTCAATACGGCGGGAGGGGGGGCTGGCAAATGCCTGTTCCCTCCAATTGATGAAATCAGGATGAAAATCTTCATGGTAAATGTTCAAGTCCATTTTCAGTTGCAGCCATATCAGCCAGTGTCATTTCAGAAATTAGCAGAAGGGCTTCCACTAAAGTTTTTGTTTGTCTTTGCTAGGCATTGGAAATTTTTGCTGAAATCAGAAGCCATGTATACACTCTAGGGTTCTATAGGTTGGCTGCTTGAGTACTTATTTAAATGGTAGTATCAATGTATACTTGTACAGACAGGGAAACCTTTTCTGGAATTCTTGGTGAAAGCAGGATTCCAAATGCAATTTGCAACAGAATTGAAATATGTACAAAAAAAGTTTGTATACTATTTATAAGCTAGGGAATTTGTGATAATTTAAGAGAAAGCTATTGGAAATTTGTGGTTTGGCATAATCTGTTAAGTTTTAATTTTAAATTAAGATGTTAATAGTCTAATATGCTCTGTCACAACTTATTTGTCTGTAGTTAATTTCCTGGAAACTAAGGAGATATGTGCTACAAAATATTCATCTCTGATACACAAGGCTATCTAAGTCACATGGCTAGGCAATGGGACCCTTTTTTGTTGTTTGATTAATAATATTTTATGGATATGGTTTTTCTTTTTTAAGTTCATTTGTGATATGTACATCTTGTATCCTTGGAGGAATCCATCTTCTGCTTGGTCCTTTGATTGTCCTATTTTTTTAGTCGATAAGATTAAATATTACTCAATTAAAACTGAGTTACTTTCTTTTTAGATGGTTTGTCAAAATGTATATGGTGAAGCTGAGGTGAAAGACTACAGAGTGTCAGCTACAGAGGAATTAAATAGATGGTCCAATAAGTTAGCAGCATATGTCTCACGGCTGAGAAGAGATAGAAGAGAAAACCTTCAAAGACTGACAGTTGTAAGTTGTGCACTGAAGCAATGTAGAATTACACTTAAAGCCAAATATGAAGGAAGACAAAGAAGATTGGCATCAGTCAAATCTACTTTACTAACCCAGTTGATACCTATTGCTCCTAGTTTTAATGAAAGTAATGAATCAGTCTCTTTGGCTGATTCTATGATGGAAAGTAGGAGAAAGAGGGCAAAGTATAGGTTTGATCTTGAGGATTTTCAGCTTGAAAAGTGTTTTGGTAATTGCTCTGCTGAGAGTGGTTGTAAAGATTGTAGTAGGAAATCTGCTCTTGAAAATTTATCATTCTCAATAGATCCTAAATCAGCTAAAACTATATCCTCTTTAGATTTGGGTATATTTGATAAAGTTTGTAAGGATAGTTCTCGAAAGAGGCATCCTGTAGATGATACAATGGATGAGCTTGATAGGTTTCTTAGGTGTCCAGTGAGTAAAATTAGAAAGTTGGGATAGTTATTTAGTTCTATTTTCTTATGTCAATTTTTGTACTGTGATAAATACAATTGATATTTTTATACATTTATGATTTTTTACTAATTACCTTCAACTTCAGGAATGATTTGCATCACTTTTGGGCTTGGCTGAGGAAATGAGAGATGAAGTGTTGCTGATTGACATTGGGGCCCTTCTGTCTTCTGTTCAGATCCTGCTACCTGTTTTATGTCCATGGTAGTAATTTAATCTATTTTACTGTGAGAATTAGTTGAAATTCTATTTTAATGCTTTGTTTCTAATTAAGATTTAATCTCGGAAGAAAAAAAAATATCGACACAAACGGCACATTGCTTAAAATCCCTCAAATTTAAAGATAAAAAAAATGAATAGAAGATTTTTTGCATTTTGCAATTTTTTGGCTTTAATTTTGGACCAAACAAAGAGGGCTATTAAAAATAATCTTACTTTTTTTTTTATAAAAAAGAAGAAAATTTCCAAAACTATAAAGAAAAAACCTCTGTAGCCCTTTATGCCATGATGAAATTTTTATCCCTGCTTAGACTTATTGTGATATCTGAGTCAAGAAATAGAGTTACAGCTCCCTGCTGTAACTCTAATTTCTGTTCAGAACAGAAATCCCTGATAATATAGCAAGCGTGATTAAAATGTTTTGCTAAAGTACAGTTTAAAATTTGTATTTGCTCTCTGAATGCTGTGGGTGAAAAAAGTATACAAATTCTGAAAGAAGTTTAAGTTAATATTTGAAATAATGGACAAGTTTTAAGACTAAATAAGCTTTCAAATAACAATTCGAGATTTAATTCCACTGTGACTTCATGTGTATTTTTCTAGGATTGAAAACACAATAAGCATTATTTTAGGTCAGAATCGCTTAAGTACAGCTGATGTTAAAAACGACAACCTTTGCCCCTGTGCATTTTCAAGAGTTGGTTGCTTAAAATATTTTTAGCTGTAGTTCCTCTTAAAGACTTCAGTATATGAACTGCAGTACTCGTTTGTCATATAGAGGCCCCTAACTGATTCTTCAATGTTGTTTGCTAAAGATTAATGTAAGGCAAATGGGATTCGTTAATTTGCTGAAACGGATGCTCTTATCAATTTTTGTTGTTAAAAATGAATGAAATTCAAGATAAAAAAACAGAGAACACAGAAATGAAAGGTTATAAATCAGTAGTCAAACAAAGAGAAAGGAATTGTTTTCGTTTTATTCCTTTTTTATATGTTCATAAATAAATTGTATATATTAGTGGAAAGCACATCTAGCTGATTTACTTTTTACAGAAACCCTATTCGAGGCAGAATCAGCTTCCTCACGGTTATCCATGCTTATTGACTGCAAGATGTGATCCTGTCACCTTCTCATTATCTCTGTAAGTTATATTAATGGTTAACCTCCCTGTTGGACTTCTTGTCTAATATTTTTTATGTCAACAATGTATCCAGGTCTCCATTGAAATAGCTAAAAAAAAAAAATTATTAAATTGGAAGAATGGGAAAACGTTAACACATTCATTTTGTTTTCTTGTAGTACGCAGTGTACTTAAATTCCATATAACACTTATGATTTTTACTTAAAACATAGGTTTTATTAATCCGTTGCAATCCTATATAAATACTTGCTGATGCATTGAGGGTTCATTTATAAGTTTTCTCTTTGTTGTCGTGAATCCTGACCAGCTAAGTTTCTTTAGTCAAAATTTGCATTTTCTTCTGTCAACTAAGATAATGACTGATGGCGGGAAGGAGGTACACTCCTGATTAAATATAAGCTAGTAAAATAAAATTCTGCATTTTATGAGTATTTGGAGTATATCCAGAAACATTTCTCTTTCTCTATTGAAGATTGGAGCTTGGTTTAAAGTTGAACAATGTTATGCAGGGTGTTTTGACTTTTACCTTGACGTGGACTTGGCTGATGTGTATTCTAGTTCAGAAAAGAAAACACATTAGTTCCATCTGCACTTGCCGAAGACAGACTCGAATTTCTACTTTAGAAAAAGTAAATATTCTAAGAGTTTAGATAAAAAAGAGGTTGTTTGATTTATCAGTTCAGTCCAATTTAAAGTTAAGCTAGATTTTAAAATCAGTCATTTTATCTTCCATATGAGCTGGAAAAAGTCCTTGGAAATAATAATATAAATATCCTTGCAAATAATAGCTATAGTTTTAGTGACACATCAAGCTAGGTTTTTGGCAGCCTTTTTTATGTTACCATTTGTCACAAAAAAGCCTGAACTTCGACTGTAGCCTCATTTGATTTCTAAGTAAAGTTAAAGTCGTTTACATGCATTTAGTGATTTATAGTATTGGCGGCTTGTTTATTGCGAGTGAGCAAGAATGAAATCTAAAATAAATGTAGTTTTTGTTTATTATGGGTGAAACGAAAATGCTATTTTTCCTCTATTTTTGTCTTTCATTTCTATTATCACATAAAATGTCAATTATCTTGCACTTTTTGTTGAAATTTATATTTGTACAGAACAAAACATTCATGGAAGTGTTGATCATTTCATTTGGAAGAAAAATTGCCGCTCGTTTGCCATTCATCTCGAATTTTACTGCACCAATGGGATGAAACATGGTCCAGGTATGGTTTAAAAATTGGTCTCGCTGATTCTAGCTTACTTATTAGTTCTTTTGAGATATTCAAGTATGATCTCAGATTAAAGAAAGTGTTTCGATCGAAAAACATATTGTATATAAGGGTCTTTGAAATACCTGTCAATACATAGTATGAAGACTAGATACAAATCGGGAGGCATAATGAGCAAGTATCCTTACAATTTTTTATGATTGCCCAAGAAATGGAAAAGAGATCAGATCTTTGGTTAAAATAGACCAATAATATAAAACCCAATAAAATAAACCAAACCTATTACCAGAATGTGATGTAATTTAGAATAGTTCCCGTTTTTCGCAGGATCTACCACTCTTATGCTTCCCAGGCACTTTTGGGTTTCGCAAATCTTTCTTTATTGGTATTTTTGCAAAAAATGCTAATAAATAGTTCCTGCAACACTAAAAACTTACTTCGTCCTGAAAGCCTAATATTTATCTAAACTTTTTTTAAAAGAACTCTCTCTTTTTTGGCTATTCAAGCTGCAAAAAAAAGCGCCACATATTTTTTAACATCTATAAGTAATTTAAATGTATATGCTTTTAACATAATTTGTGGGGGGGGGGGGCTACTGACGAACGGTAACTGAACAACAACCTAGGTAGGTCTTGTGGACAATTTTGAATTATTCTCGAATGGAACACAACAGAAAGTATTTCCAAAATGTGTTGGAAGAGATCACGTAAAATACTACTATTTACTTTGTTACGTACGAAATGCAGCAAGTTTGGCTTTTCTATGTCTGTACCTCCAAAGTTCGGCTGATATATACTCGTTAAAATTAACTGCTTAAGATCATTTAAACTAAGAAGAAGCTCTTTACTTCTCCAATGAGAGCAAAATAGCGTCTAAAGATAGCTAGAAAAACAACTATAGGAACTAAGCAATTAGTTTTCTGGTGAACCGGAGATTAATTCTGTTTTAGAGAAATTAAATTTTAGCCGAGAGATGAGGCAAAAGAGGCCTGTTGCTAATTACCCTTTGCTTGAAAGTGTTTGTAGCAAGAGATTCAGTACCTGGTCATGCATTTATTTTTGTTACTTTTTCTGTTACTGTTCAGAACAGCTTGATGGTCTTCATTGGCACAATGTACAAGCTGTAGATCTCCACTCGGCTATTAAAAATATCGACGGGGACACGTCCATGAATCGTCTTTCTTCTCTTTGGAAAAGTAAATTCAAAATTTTGATGCGACCTTTCTAGTGGATTTTTTCTACAGATCCCTCTATTCGTGATAGATCTCGATTTAATCAATTTTTATACATCCCTGATAAAGGCTTATGCCAGCTGTGCCCCTTCCTTAGACTATCTCTCTTGACTTTTTCTCCAATTAGCCATGGATTGATGGCAACTTTGGAATCCAACAAGCGTCCATAGTCTAATAGGGGGCCCCACCTGCCTAGAGTTCGAGGCGAGTGACCCAATTCACGTGCTCAGGCAGTTGCTCTAACAAAAATTAATTGAACATTTGTTGACCAACAAGTCGCCTGGAATGTCAAGGCAAGTAAGCTTCCAAAACCTACTAAATTTTACCCTTGACCATGTTCATTTTTTGTTCTTCAAAAATATTTAAACCTTATGGGAAGATTAAGCTATTTAAAATCGGCAACTTACAATTGAACGTTCAAGTGGAAGTTCCATTATATTCATAACGAACCTTTTTAGTCAGGTAGATTGGCTTTGTCTGACTAAATCGAAGATTTGTAAAATGCAACTGTCTAAGGTGTGTATGGGCTGAAATAAATACTTTTCTGATTTGGCTTTAGAAATGTGTGAAGTATTTTTAGGCATTTCAGCTCATTTAAGGTGCATTGTAAAATTTAGGATGAGAACGTTTTCTTTAAATGGCATGTTAAAATTTTTAAATGCTGAATTTAGTTAACATCTAACCGATGTTTTTGTTTTTTCTAAGAAGAATAATGGGAGGTTTAGTAACAAAAATCAGGTATTGGTGGTACTCGAGACAATTTCTCCTACTCGCTCAACAGATAGTACCAAGTGAGCTATGACGGCACGACTTCTCAGGTGTACCATCGTAGCCTAGGCTGAAGCTCTACTGACACCCTTGATAATAAACGTCTTAATTTTATTCCAAGCTGTTTTTAACGAGCAAAATTTGAAAAGGAAACACTTTTCATAATTGAAAAAATAAAAATGTGTTGCTGAAGAAAAAAAATAGTTCTAGTTTTTGGCAGTTAAGGGAAATACAGAACATTCATTTACTTTTTGTATATGTGTGTGTTTGTGCAGTTTCACGTAATAAAGGTTGCAGTTTCTGTCGAGTTCATACAAAAATTTGTTTAAATATCTTAGTTTTAAGAAAATGGACTGCAGCCTAGTATGATTTTCTTGCATAGAAGTAAAGGAAACCAAATGGACTTCAAGAGATTTTGTTTACCACCCAGATTAGAGAAGAAATGAAGTAGTTTCTGAGACTGCTGGATTGTGTCAGTGCAACTACATGACAAGATACTATTTGTTAATTTGTCAGATATGGTGGAATAGACATGACTGGTAATTATCGTTTACACAATATATTCTTGATCTCTAATCCTTACGACTTTTAAATGACGGCATTAGCGCCTCTTGCACATTAGTTTGAACTGACAAATCACCCCCCCCCTCTACCATTTCCTAACCGTAATCAGGATATTTAGCAGTTCTAGAGTTTTCTTATAGTTCAGCAGCCATTTACGAGAGGAAAATGAATCTTTTATTGAAAGAATTTTTAATGCATTCCCTATCACATTTGTCTTATCGCATGAAAGAAGGTGTTCAGAGATAATGATGAATAAAAAATGAACTAATTGGTATCACTGCTGAAAATGAACAATGTCTGTTAGAATGTCTGACTGCATATTGTCAGAATGTAGTCTAATAGATAATTAAGCGACAAAATACCTTTTTTATGAAAGATAGCTAAATTTTTTGCAGCCAATTATACATTAGAACTGGCTTAGAGATCACACTGGCTATATATGACGTACGAAAAAATGAAGAAAACAAATACAAAACAACATTGAGGATGATTTTCATCCAATGAATAATAAAAAAGCAGGCAGTACGAAAAAGACCTCGACTAAGCTAACTTCACTAACCCTGAAAGATTATTTATATATATATATATATATATATATATATATATATATATATATATATATATATATATATATATAAAAATAATATGAATGTAGCCTTTACGAAAAACTAACTAAGTAAGGTTTCGCTAGTTTTACTTCCAAAGGTTAGTTTTTATCTTTCATAGTATTTGTATTATTTTTGGAGCATTGAAGGCGGCTTTGCGGAAGTCGGTGTCGAAGTGTCTGACTTACTTGCAGAAAATGTCCTTAATGTTATTAAATATTTTAGTTCAATCCTTACTAAAAAAAAAGGTGCATTTGGAAGCTTGTTTGTATAGACTGTCTATTCTGAAAGGAATTAGTTCTATTTGAATATTTGTTCCTTGGAAATCTGATGCCTGAGCTTAAAAAAAAAATAGAATGCAGAAAAGAAGTGGAATTTTGAATGTTCAAGTTAGACTTGATATGAGTGAAAAAATAATTATTACTGACAATGCAGCTCTACTAGAAGTAGAAAATTCAAAAAGGAAAAAAAAAACGTGTCCATATCGTAATGATGGGTCTGACTTTTATTTATTAAATTTTTCTGTATGAAAAGCCTCAGTTTGTTGATTTTGAATTTGTTTTACTTGATTAAAATGCTGGTAATTTGTAATTTTCAATTTAACTTTAATATTAAGGAAAAATAATCTGTAATAGGTCTTTTTTGGTATCTGAAAATAGGTATTTTTTAATCTGAAAAGCACAAGTTAAAAAGACGTTAATGAAATACTTAAGTTAAAATGTATGGATAGCTTGATGATGAATTGGTTCTGCTTAATATAGGGGAAGGACAATTAGGTCTATATTGCTCAAGACTAGTTGACACTGAAAGCTATTGAGCGTTAAAAAGACAAAGACCGGAAAAGGTTATATATATTTATGTATGTGTTGCCGATTCTCTTTCTCACTAATGTGTATTTTTATTTCTTTTTCTCGGGGCTCGCACCGTTGCTGAGCCTTAGGCATTTTGTGCATAGCCCAAAAATGTGTCATGGAAATTAAATTTAGCACGCTAGCAATGGATGCTTTATTGCCATCTATCTGATTTAATAGAATGTGGTCAGATCGCCAACTTACAGACAGTACTTGCGGGGATTTCTAGGATTATTTTAAAGACCTATTTAGAAAAATTGACGGTATCGACCTGACAAAATCTACCTGTGAAAAGGACCTAGGTGTAATTCTGAGCTTGGACCTCAAACCAGAAAAGCATATCGGCCTGGTTGTGCGTAAAGCGTCGAATACTCTCTGGCTACTCAGTCAATCCCTACGATACCTTGACAATCACTCAAAGATCTCAGCATACACAAGCTACGTCAGGCCACAGCTTGAATACGCCACTGTCATCTGGTCACCATATCTCAAAAGGATATTGACAGAATAGAACGGGTCCAGAAACGCTTTGTAAAAGGACTTCAAGGATTCAGAAACCTTCCGTATGACGAAGCTCTAAGAAGGTTCACCCTCCATAAACTTGAGACAAGAAGAATGATCTTAGACTTAAAAACCCTCTTCAAGATAGTTCATGAGAATTTTGGGAACGTAAAAGACAAGCTTGTTCAAATAATTCCCCAAAGCAACACAAGGTCGCACAGTCTGCAATTGGAGCCCGTGATGATGAAGATTGCAAGATCTAATTCTTACCCTCATTCGTTCATACCCCGGGTCATCAGGATCTGGAACAAACTACCATTCCCAGTAGAAAAGATGAAATCACTGGAAGCCTTCTCCAATAGCCTAAACATAAACATACCATATCTCGAGACTTTTAACGTAGGACGACTTTAAATGGAAATCGTGCCGCAGTCAATCCGCTCTTCGCCCTGCCATAACATTTTTCTTTTAAAAAGGTGTCAGTTGTACAGAAATTTTGTATTGAGAGGCGTGAGGAATAAAGTTATTTTATTTATTTATTTATAATAATTAGACGACCAATCAGCTTGTTTGAATTTTTGTTTCGGTCTTGTAATGAATCCTCTTATAATACTGTTTGTATCGGCCATATTATATATAAGACTTCGCGAAGATACGTTCTTTTAGCATGAAGAAAAGACTGATATAGCTAGATATAAGTAGCAAAAATTCTTCAAATAAAAGTAAATAGCAATATTAAAGCCTTAATTGAGCAGAAATAAGCCACGATAAGCCAAACTTAATATGTATGCTCCCAACATTTCATGCAAATGGAAATGACTTGAAATAAAATTATTTATTTCACTGAAAATAAAATTACGAATCTAGTCAAACCTAAGAAAAAATAACATACCTCATGTAAGAGGGGTGCTAGCACCCTTTTAAACCCCCCGAAGGATTGATCGTTTGTTTTCGTAACCTTAGTCTCACTAAGACCTATTGCGCTAAAACATTAATTAATAAATTAATGTGTATTAATAAAACTATTGCGTATTGAAGAAAAAAAATTAAGTCTATGAGGTAAAAAATAGGAAGTAGTTTTATTTGCTACCGTAAATCTAGCTATGTTTTGTCTTGGTTGTTCGGGTAGGTTTAGAACTTGTAAGGATTTTCTTGGTTAAGGGACTTCAAGTCTCTGTTGGACGCGGGAGAGTGATGGTGTTTGGGGGACTGAAAACTCCATTTATGGTCGGTTTGAAACGTAAATCATTAAGTCTAAAGGCCTAGGGGGTTCTGAAATTAGGTTGGAGGGCACTGACATACCGAAAAATGGGGACTGAAAGCAGAACTTTTAAGTTTTTTGAAAATTTTGAAAGCGGCCGGTTAATTCGGAAAAAATAGAAAAAATGAAGTATTGTAAACTTAGGAACGGGTGATGGGATCTTAATAAAATGATATCGTGTCTCAGAGCTCTTATTTTAAATCCTGACCAGATCTGATGACATTGGGGATAGTTGGAGAGGGGGAACCTAAAATCTTGGAAAACGCTTAGAGTGGAGGGATCTGGGTGAAACGTGATGGGAAAAATAAGCAGAAGTCCTAGATACGTGATTGACATAACCGAAATGGATCCGCTCTCTTTGGGGGGGTTGAGGGGGGGATTGTTAATTCTGTACAAATTAGAAAAATGAGGTATTTTCAACTTGCGAAAGAGTGATCGTATCTTAATGAAATTTCATATTTAGAAGGACCTCGAAACTCACATCTCTTATTTTTATCCTGACCGGATCCAGTGTCATTAGGGGGGGGACCGAAAATTTTGGAAAAAGCTTAAAGCGGAGAGATCAGGATGAAACTTGGTGGAAAGAATAAGCAAATGTCCAAGGTGACTGACATAAGCGGACCGAATCCACTCTCTTTGGTGGAGTTAAGGGGGGAGGGAGAGTAATTCGGAAAAACTAGAAAAAATGAGATATTTGTAACTTACAAACAGGTGATCAGATCTTAATGAAATTTGATATCTAGAACGATTTTGTGCTTTAAAACTCATTTTAAATCCCGACCAGATCCGGTGACATTGGAGGGGGAAGCCGGAATTCTTGGATAACGTGAAATCGAGGTATGTTACGAATGGGTGATCGGATCTCAATGAAACTTGATATGTAGAAGAATCTTATGTCTCAGATGCTCCATTTTCAATTCGAATCGGATCTGGGGACTTAGAGGGTTGGAGGGGGAAAAAGAAATCGGAAATCTTGGAAACGCTTTGAGTGGAGATATCGGGATGAAACTTGATGGGAAGAATAAGCACAAGTTATAGATACGAGATTGACATAATTGGTACAGATCCGTTCTCTTTGGGGGAGCTGGGGGTTCTTAAATTGGAAAAGTTAGAAAATTGAGGTATTTTTAACTTAAGAACGGGTGACCGGATCTTAATGAAATTTGATATTTAGAAGGAACTCTGTCTCAGAGCTCTTATTTCAAATCCCGACCAGATCTGTTGACATTGAGGGGAGCTGGAGGGGGAAACCAAAAATCTTGGAAAATGCTTATAAATGTCGTAGATACATGACTGACGTACCTGGACTGGATCTGCTCTCTTTGGGGGATTTAGATGGTGGGTTTCAGTGCTTTGGAGAGTTTGGTTCTTCTGGACGTGCTAGGACGATGAAAATTGGTAGGCGTGTCAGGGAGCTGTACAAATTGACTTGATAAAGTCGTTTTCCCCGATTCGAACATCTGGGGGGGCTGAAAGGAGAGGAAAAATTAGAAAAATTGAGGTATTTTTAACTTGCGATTGGGTGATCGGATCTTAATGAATTTTGATATTTAGAAGGACCCCGTGACTCAGAGCTCTTATTTTAAATCTCGACCGGCATTAAGCCTCTGATTTTCCTTTTAAAGCAATCTATTGATTCTTAGAATTTTTCTAGAGCTCATACCATATGAGCTCTTGGCTCTTCAGACCTCGTCACAAGTGCCATATGAACTCTTAGCTCTTGTTTTTTTTTATTATTATTATTATCCAACAAAAGTGCATGTAGAAGTTTGTCAATTTTTGACAGTCCATGTAGACATTCATTGGTTATTTTTGAACATTCATTCTTTTGAAACATGTTACCAGAACTTCACAGAAAATAGGATATTGGAAAGGAGTGGAATTTTTAATATTTTAACTAACATGGATTACTATGAGTTAAAAACCACTGACAGTATAGCTCTACCAAGCTCTAACAAGTCATCTGTTCACATGTTACGATTTGTCTATTTTTATTTTGCCTATGAAAATATAAGTTTTGTGAGATTAAAGAAAAAGATAAAGAATAATCTATAGAATATACTTAATTAAACTAATTAAATAAATTTTCGGGAAATTTGATACAAAACTTAAAAGAAAATAGCATCTTGGAAAGAAGGGGTATTTCTGCTGTTAAACTAAAAACTAATTATCACTGACTATACAACTCTACCAAACAGAACGTGCAAGTGTAAAAAAGAAGAAAACTGATGATTTTGAACTTATTCTGCTTAATTAATGTGTCTGCAATTTTTATTGTATTTTGTAAGGTACATAACTAAATCAGCGGATGATGGCCTATAGGGTATCAATTACTTCTTTCTGTTAATGACTGCTTGTCATTGATAAAGCAACTGAAAAAATACCAGTCGTTATGGTCTTTTTTTTTATAAACCTATATAAACGAACGTCCAAATGTGTATTGTTTTTCATTTGAGAAGTTTTGACCATGACACGAAAGTTTTTTCGTTTTTATTGTACGGTGACAGCTTATGCAATATTTTAGCAGCTGTTTTGTGTTCCATGCTGTTTCAACCCCCTGAAAACTAGGCTTCAGTCTAATGACTATCAAAAAGAAGATGGCACTTAGTGAAAACCTAATGAAAATGACTTACTTTTCATTTGGCTTTTTAAAAGCACACTTGATAGAAAATTAGCCAAATACGCAGACCGAGCTTTGCTCTTTCCCTAACACGTGGCCGGCTTGTATATATGTGATTCTCGAATTGTATATTAGAATAATTATTTTTTTATCTTTGGTTTTAAGCCGTCTGGTGGCTAATCAGCAATTTCAATTGAATTGTTGTTCTGATGTCCTCCTTCCTATTTATCATTCATAGACCTATGACTTTATTGGACTTACATTCTCCTGAGTGTTGATTGAAGTTCCAGCATTAATTTTACTTACTTCTTTTTGAGCGGCACTGAAATAACACGTTTCTTCATTCCATTGTAATTTTGATATGTCCTCTAACCACAGACTTCGTTGTGTAACATTTAGTTTACAATATTCGATTCCTCCTTGTTTATCCTTCACAGATACAACAATTTTGTAGAATATATACTCTCCTGGGAGGTGATCGATAATCTCAGTAATAATTACATTCAAAACATAATATTACATTTCGTTGTACTTTTAATTTGTCTTCTATCCGCAGATATCGTTCTGCAAAGTTCTGTTTGCGATTCAACGTGATTTTTGCTGCTGCTTGTTCGATGCTTTTTGTTTTAGTTGTTGGGAGTCATTCCTCATTTTGCTTTATAGGTGTCCAAAGTGATGCGATCACTCTTGATGAAAAATGATCGTTGCTCTTTAAATGCATATGAACGTGACATCATTCCAATGAAAAGTATTTTCACAAGTTAAGGCTCTAAATGAATATTTAAAACGTTAAGTGTTCCAATTTTCAGAAAAATATTTAAGCCGTTTTTGAGAAAAAAAAAATAGATACGCAATTATTGCTCGCTTGAAGGGAGGATATATGTTTCTCTGAAATGCGTTTTATTTGCTTCCTCCCTTGGTCAGCACCGTTGCCGAGCTTTAAAATTTTGCACATATTCCAAAAATGTTTCATGAAACATTGGCTGTTTAAATTAAATTTAACACAATCAGTGGATGATTTTATTGCCGTCTATCTGATTTGATTTAGTTCAGTGAGATTTTCAACTTGCAGATGGTATCTGCGTAGATTTTTAGGATTGTTTTAAGGATCTGCTAAATAAATTTTCACTAGCATTGGATGCTTATATTGTCATCTATCTTAATAGTTTGTTGTAATCAAGGTCTTATCCAGGGGGATTAGGTAAAACGTAAAAACTAACTCGTAAAAACCTAGCAAAATGGATATAACAAACTCTTATGCGTTTTTTTTTGTATATACACCGGTCCCCTTTTCGAAAAAAAAAAAATCCTTGCATAAAACACTCCTCAGAAAAAAAAATTTGGATACGGCCCTGTTTGTAATCATCAACTTATAGACGGAATTTGCCTAGATCTATAGGTTTTTTTTTTATTACCCACCTAAGAAAATTTTATGACAACTGTCAGACAAATTAGGTGAAGTATCAGTCACAATCAACAAGTCGAAGGGCATTTCCCTTTGGTCTTCTGCTTAACGACTCAAGGATTTCTAGCAAGCCAATCAGCTTGTTTGAATTTTTACTACTGTCATGGAATGAATCCTCTAATGATCGTCTCTGTGACGACCATCTCCTTGCATTTATGATAACGTGAAAGGTCAAATCTTTAAAACTTACCTCGAGAAAAGACTGATATAATTAGATGTATCTGAAAAAAAAAAATCTTCAAAGAAAAGTTAAGATAATATTAAACCTTGATCGAGCAGAATTAGGCCATGATAAGTTTAAATAAAATTTTGAATTGGAAAAATTCTATTTTCCATGGGGGGGGGGGAGAGAGTATTTATTTGATTCGTTCCTTTGTCAGCACCATTGCCGAGCTTGGAAATTTTGTGAATATCCCAAAAATTTGTCGTGAAACATTGGCTGTTTAAATTAAATCTAGCACAATCGGTGGGTGATTTTATTGACATCTGTATGATTTGATATAGTTCAGAAGGATCGTCATCTTTGCAGATGGTATTTGCTTAGATTTTAGGATTGTTTTTACGATCTGTTAATTAAATCTCAGTTCCATTGGATGCGTTTATTGCTATCTACCTTAATAGTGTGTTGTAATCAAGGTCGTATCCTGGGCGGTTAGGGGGCTCCCCCTCCCTCCCCCGAAATATTCGTCTGACTAAAAAAAACGTAACAAAAATGGATATAAACAAACTTGCATGCGTTGTTTTTATTTTATTTACTCCCCCCCTCCCACGAAAAAAATCCTTGTGTAAAACACTCCTCGAAAAAAAAAACCTGGATACGGCCCTGGTTGTAATCGTCAACTTATAGACGGAATTTGCCTAGATTTATAGAATTTTTTTTATTACCCACTTAAGAAAGTTTTATGGCAATTATCCGACAAATTAGGAGGAATATCAGCCCCAATCAACAGGTCGAAGGGCCATAGTCTTCTGCTTAACGACTCAAGGCTAGCCAACCAATCAGCTTGTATGAATTTTTGCTACTGTCGTGTATTGAATCCTCTAATGATCGTCTCTGCGACGACCATCTCCTTGCATTTATGATTACGTTAAGGTCCATCCTAAAAACTTACATGGAGGAAAGACCAATATAATTAGATGTAACTTAAAAAATTATTCAAAGAAAAGTAAAGATAAATATTAAACCTAAATCGAGCAGAAATAGGCCATGATAAGCTTAAACGAAATTTTTGAACTTGAAAAAACCCTTTTTCATGGGGCGTGGGGGGGGGGTTAAATCTCTAGAACCAGTTATAAAAATGGTGTGGTGTTGAAGGAATATTTTTCATCAGTGTAAAATATGCTTAAAGGACGACCTGAAAAAGATACCAAGCTATTGGTCATTCAAGTTTCTTCCAGGTAAAACCACCACTCTTGGGAACCACCGATGCAATAATTTACTTTCATCTTTAAAGAGTTACTTTTTTCCATTAATTTTGGAAAACATCAATGGAATTGAATTCTACAGTCTTGCGCTGTTACCTTCTTGAAAAAGTATTGTGATATGACTATAATGAAAATTATAGCCAAATCATAGAAGAAGAATAAAGGTGAATAGGTAGAAGAAATGAAGCATTAAAAACAAACCCAAAGTATGTAAACCTTAATGGGTAAACATAACCCTTTACAAAACCCTGCATGCACAATCCCTACCAGTCATCCTGCCATAAGCAATATGAATCGCAACATTGATAAAAACGTATTGATAAGCTCTGCTTGATATAAATTTCATGTCTGTAAACATGTTTCGAAAACGGAAACTCATTTTTATGACACTTAGTATTAACCAAGTGACATAGCGATCGCAAATTCTGTCGGTCTGTCTGTCGGTCCCGGTTTTGCTAGTTTAGGCACTTCCAGATAAGCTAGGACGATGATATTTGGAAGGCGTATCAGGGACCAGACCAGATTAAATTAGAAATAGTCGTTTCCCCGATTCGACCATCTGGGGGGGGGGGTAACTTCAGAAAAATTAGAAAAAATGAGGTATTTTTAACTTACGAACGGATGATCGGATCTTAATGAAATTTAATATTTAGAAGGGTATCGTGTCTCGAAGCTCTTATTATAAATCCCGACTGGATCTGGTGACATTGGTGGAGTTGGAGGGGGAAACCTAAAATCTTGGGAAACGCTTAGAGTGGAGGGATCGGGGTGAAACTTGGTGGGAAAAATAAGCACAAGTCCTAGATACGTGATGGACATCACCGGAATGGATCCGTTCTCTTTGGGGGAGTTGGGGGGAGGGTTAATTCTGAAAAATTAGAATAAAATGAGGTATTTTTAACTTACGAAGGAGTGATTGGATCTTAATGAAATTTCATATTTAGAAGTACCTCGTAACTCAGGTCTCTTATTTTAAATTCCGACTGGATCCAGTGTCATTGGAGGGAGTTGGGTGGGGGGAACCAGAAATTTTGGAAAAGGCTTAGAGTGGAGAGATCAGGATGAAACTTGGTGGGAAGAATAAGCCTAAGTCCAAGATACGTGACTGACATAACCGGACCGGATCTGCTCTGCAAGAGGATGATATTTTGTTCAAACGATTTAAGCTGCCTAGAAAATGTCTAAAACGAAATTATTTGGGTAAACGACGCAATGCTGGAAAATATTCAATGGTTTTGTCCAACCCCTTTCCTCCTTGTAAATTGTAAGTCAAATAGATCTTTTAATTTGTCTGGATGAAAAAAGAATAAGACAAAATACTGCAGGTTGGCCAGTTTAAACCTTACAATGATATAATTATCCAAAATTCACCTTAAGTCACACGGGATTGTACACAGAGAAAGTTTACTTTGGGCCATAAGAAGTTGGGCTTCGCGACCAAAAGTGAACTGTAATCATTACAACTTTTTTCAACTCTTTTTTCTTTCTTTCTTTTTCCATTGGTGTCAAAATTACACAGGATTTGCTTTGCATTGATTATTGGTCATTATAAACAGATTTGCATTGACCATATAAAAAGTTTTATTTGAGAGAGTAAATCTACGTAAGTGATTTTAGGTCATAAATACAAAACAATCATAGAATCTCATTGTAGAAGTCTAAAGCCCTTATATACAAATGTTTTGAATAGTAAACCAACAGGGAATTTACCTAAGAAATTGAATTTTGTATAGACCTAACTAATCATAATATTGGGGAGGTCAGGCTCTGCAATGCATCCGTTTCCATGGAAGCTTACCTCTCTTGGGTTAACATCCTTCCCTGGCTGTTTTTGAAATATTAAAGATGTGCTGTTTTGACAACATGGATGCACATATAGTATTTTGGTTTAGTTTGATTAGCATTTACTGAAAGTACTAGTAGAAGTTGTAGTAAAACCCTTTACTTAGGCAGAGCTATTGCGCTGCTTATAGTTAAATCCAGTCCGTGGAGGCTTATTAAAGTTTTTTATTTGTTGTTCAAGCAATTTTGTAAAACTGCTTGGACTAAGAATACATAAACTGCCGGTACATCATTAATACTAAATTGTAGATATCAGGTAAAACTAAAACAGAAACAAAGGGTTTAAACAAAGAAATTAAGGGTTTAAACCCTTAAACAAAGGGTTTAAGCTGTCTTAAAAATGTCCAAAGCCGAATCTTACAAGTAAACGATGTTTTTTGTTATCTTTATTTTGAAATATATGGTGCTCATGCGTCGACCATTTGGAGTGTCACTGGACAATGGTCTGAATTGTGTTAAAAAGGAAAAAACTTAAAATGTTTGCTTCAAAATAAGCATTATTGAACAATTTTTTTTTTGTTACTGTAACTAATGATATTTGAATAGTTGGATAGCGATTTTCTGTAGAAATTGGTGTATTTTATATATATATATATATATATATATACATATATATATATATATATATATATAAGGCCAATGAAAATACTAGACAAAAAAAAAACGAATATTTTTGGTAGGGGGGGGGCCACCTCGCTTCCTCAGTGCTACAATGAAAAGTTAGAAGGCAACACGTTAAGGAAATTTGGAAGGAAATAATTTCTGAACGGAAATGCGAATTTAATAACTCGAATAAAAATAACGACGTGGAAGCCAAAAAAATTTTAAATTTACAAGCCAAAAAAACATTTATTCAAAACCTAACACTCATATTACGATTCGTAATAAGCGATAGTACGGGCCCAGTACTAAAAAGTGACTGAATTGGTGAGATTTGTTCCTTTGCTAGGTAAGTCAACGTAATAAGTTCAGCTCGGGAAAACACTACTTCATACGTTGTTTAGCGTTAATCAGTGCTTCTAATAGTGGCTTTCTTTTTCTTGTTAGCTTTTCACGTTGTTTGCATAAAGCTTTTTTAAAACTCTCAAATAAAATGTAAGGAACATAAATAATATTTTAGTTTGTCCTGGAACCCTGCGTGTGACATTAGGACATACCATTGTAAAGGAAATAAGCAGAACAAAATATAAAGCTATGATATATCAGGTGCAATTTCTTGTGGTGATGGAAGTTCAAATTTTAGGCTTTAAACTAAGTTCAACTATGATGGGTTTTAAAGGGAAATACAGCCGAAACAAATTTTTATTTTCCCCTTTATCAGGCAATAAAAGGACAAGGAGCAATTCGGTGGGGGTGGGTGTTTTTCTTGAAAACTGATAAGTTTTGCAAAAATCTTGAAACTGCGAAGAATGCCAAATTAACAATAAAGATCTCTTTTTGGACACCTTTGACACTTTTTTGAGAATGGATACCTTTTCGAGATTATTATTCTTTATTTATTCTAACATATTGTTGCCTTTACAGGAGAAGAAAATTATTGTCGATTTTTCATTAATTGTTATTAGAATATTTAGACCTTGTCATTATGTTTAATCTTCTTTTTTTCTATATAGGGATAAAGGTTTTGCATTCCTCATATGATGCAGTTTACAAGCGTTCTGAACCGACACCACTATTGCTGTTCAAGGTATTGGAAGAATTGAAAAGGCCCCTTAGAGTAGGTGTCATACTTAATATGAAAAAAATACGCCATGTTTTGAGCGGGTCGTTTATCCCTGGGTAAACTCAAGTTTGTAGTCTGCCTTTAATACGGGAGTACTGGTGAACTTCTCACTGGCGAAGGAATTCTCCCCTCATTAAAATCTTTTATTGTTGAAGAAGGTCACATCTCTGAACAGTTTTATTATCCCCTCAAACGTCTTTCGCTTATTGTTCTTTAATCTCAAGACTAGGTAAACATCTAAAATATATCTTTTGTAGCCTAGCATCGTGTTTTGTTTATTTTTTAGGGAGGAAGGAGTAAGAACACTTAAACCTAAGGATAAAAAAAAGTGTTTACTAAGTATAAATTGCTATAAGATAGTTTATATATGCCGCTTCAAATTCAGACTTTGTATTTCCTATTGTATTTCTCTTTTGGAAGAGGGATAATATATTAAAATATTAATCGGGAGTGGGGTAAAATTTTAGGCATTCGGAAAGGGATACTGTCAGCATGACGTTTGAGTTTTTTGGCATAGACTCTTTGAGCATCTTCCTCGGCTGTTGCCATTGTATGTTCATCAGTCATTTTACAGTGAAACATTAATAGATTTCTACGCGAACGCACTGATTTCTTGCTGTTCTTGTGATTCCTCGGCACGCCTTCTTTTTTCACTTTCTCTTTTAGCAGCAAGTCTGGTTTCATGTTGCTCTGGTAGTTCCTCGGCACGCCTTCTTTTTTCATTTTCTCTTTTAGCAGCAAGTCTGGTTTCGCGTTGCTCTCTTAGTTCCTCGGCACGCTTTCTGTTCTTTCTTCCTCTATCAGCCTCAAGCCTGTTTCCTTGCTGTTCTTTTGATTCCTCGGCACGCTTTCTTTTCTTACTTTCTCTATCAGCCTCAAGCCTGTTTCCTTGCTGTTCTTTTGATTCCTCGGCACGCTTTCTTTTCTTACTTTCTCTATCAGCAGCAAGTTTTTTGGCATAGACTCTTTGAGAATCTTCCTCGGCTGTTGCCATTGTAAGTTCATCAGTCATTTTACAGTTAAACATTAATAGATTTCTACGTGAACGCATGTCTTAAATATCTTTAATGACGTCACCGTCATAACACAAATGACGACAACTAACTTCATGACGTCAGTCAACACACAAACATGACGTCACCCGACAGACAGACCCACACATCCACAGACAACTTATTTTATATATAAAGAAGACTAGGTGTTGGGGTGGCGCGAAGTGCCACCCCAACAGCTAGTTTTTATATATACAGAGAAGGCGTCACTTTGAATATGACGTCAAGGATTAAAATGAAAGCTTTCTTATTTATATATATATATATATATATATATATATATATATATATATATATATATATATATATATATATATATATATATATATATATATATAATGCGTGCCAGCATGGCACGCGGCAGGCTTCTATATATGGATTCTCATTGCCCCTTGTGTTCTAACCGCAGACAGTGCTGGGTCCCGGCGGCTTCACCACCGGGTCCCAGCATGGCACGCGGCAGGCTTCTATACATGGATTCTCATTGTCCCTTGTCTTCTGGGCCCCGGCAACACTATGTCATTTTTGGATCGAGTTGATGACGTAAATCGGACATTCCTAATCTGGCTCTTTCTCTTTGAGCCGCAAGCCTGGTTTTGTGTTGCTCTGATGTTTCCTCCTGGTGTTCCCTTTTTGGTGACATTGTAGGATAATAATACACGCATTGCTTTAATGTAATACAGCGACACGCCTTCTTTTTTTATTATTTATCATCCGCAAGCCTGGTTTCGCTTTGCAAACATGACGTCATTTATAGCTGTTTATATTTTTTCAGTTTTTCCTTTTTTTATTTTTTTGATGTCATATTGAATATTATGTCATGCATAGTTCTTTTTTAGTTTTTTCTTTTTCTTTTTTTTAGTTTTTTCTTTTTTTGTTTCTTCTTTTTTAGTTTTTTCATTTTTAATATTTTCTTTTTTAGTTTTTTCATTTTTTTTTCGTTTTTTCTTTTTTTCTTTTTAGTTTTTTAGTTTTTTAGTTTTTCCTAATTTAGGTTTTTTAATTTTTTCTTTTTTTAGTTTTTCAATTTCTTAGTTTTTTTTCTTTTTTAGTTTTTTGTTTTTTTCTTTTCATCTTTACCATTTTTTTCTTTTTTTTAGTCTTTTTCTTTTTTTCCCTGTAGTCTTTTTCTTTTTTTAGTTCTTTTTTATTTTTTCTTTATTTTTTGTCTTTTTGTCTTTTTTAGTTTTCTTTTTTTTAGTTTTTTTCTTTTTTTAGTTTTTCCTTTTTTTATTTTTTATTTTTTTAGTTTTTCCTTATTTTTAATTTTTTTTTTTTGTTTTTTCTTCTTTTATGTTTTTCTTTTCTTTTCTTTTTTTTCTTTTTTAGCTGCTTTCTTTTTTTAATCTTTTAGTTTTTTATTTTTTCTCTTTAGTTTTTCTAGTTTTCTTGTATTTTTTCAATTCTTTTCTGTTTTTTATAAAAGATGGCTTTTAATTCTTTGAAGTTTTTTTAAGTTTTTTTATATATTGACGTCATACTTAGTGACAGACAGACAGTGTCTTTTCCTGATACTCGTTTTTGTTTTTTCGGCAAAATCTATACATACTCCTTTTTGCTGGAATTCATGGGTTTTGCAGTGTATTGAATATTCATTCCACCATAATTGTAAGTCCCAGTAGAAAAGTGGAGAGCCAAATTCGTCCATGAATTGTAAGGCCTCTTTTGACGTCTTTAAAGTTTCTATGCGCTGTTTTGTTTCATTGGTCAATTGCAGTTGTTCAATTCCCAAGTGGGAAAATCCCATGGGCAAAAATTCACAGATAGAGTATTGCATTATAATCCCAGGTCGCTTCTCGGTGTCAATTCCTAGATCGAGGCTCTGACATTTTCCCACTATTAATTCATTTCGGTGTTTTTATCTTCGGTATACTTTTGTAATGCTGGTGAATCGAAATCTCCAAATAATTCAAATTTCAACTTGTCAGCTCCTTCCTATACTATCATATACTATTCTTATACTATTAACAAATAACCTGTTGTAGTACAATGGATTGATACTCTGCTTGGCAATACGCAGCTCCAGAGTTCGATCCCTGCTGCAATAAGGTTGGGCTACAAGCAGCTGTTCAGCTTGTTCCTGTAAAAGAAACACAGCGGCTGTATTTGCAGTAAAACAAGTAAAAAACAAAAAAAGTCAATTTTTGGTTAAAATTGCGACTTGCTGTTTGAATTCCGACAAATTATTTAAATTATAAAGTTTTATGTATTTTTCAGTAGAAAAGATGTCATTTTTAACGTAAATCTATATATATACTAGTTGGTGGGGGCGCTTCGCCCCCCCCCCCCCAAGCCCCCCCCCCGCGCGTAAGTCGTTACGCGCCATATTAGTTACGCGCCATTGTAGTTGTGTCCCTGTGTACCACCTATGAATATAGATAGATTTATATATGTGTTTTAAACTATGTAAAACTTGCGAATATACAACATTCTTGGCTTTCCCATTGTCTGTGCATATACAAAGCCTTATGTACTAATGATGACGTCATATGCAAACGCTATTTTTACAAACAAACAAGCATGCATACACACAACTCGTTTTTATATAGATAGATAGATAGATAGATACAATACAAATTAACTGCGTAAAACTTGCGAATATACAACATTCTTCGCTGTCCAATTGTCGCTGCATATAAATAGATTGTCAGGTTTACCGACCCTCGAACATGCAACGTACAATTGTCCATGGAAAAACAATCAGTATTAAGATCTATACCACATTTTTCTGATGATTGACAATGAGCTTTGTTAATGGTGATTGCAAATGCTAATCGAATCGGGAATTGCAATCTTTTAAATTGAAAAGGCAGATCCGTTGGAATCGTGGGAATGCGAGGAATAAGAACAGCCTCACCCTCAAAAGGCCCTGTCAAGATTGTGGCCTCTATTAGGTTTTCCATTGTTTTTTTTTACGGCAAGTCGCGTGCCATTGCGAAGCTTTGGTGGGTTGATATTTCTTAAAAGTATTATTGGTACGCCTATTTTTAGTTGTAGCACGTGTGGTGGAAACCCTGAAAGATCCACGGAATTTAAAAATTCAGATGGATAATTAACCGCTTAATTTGGTTCCAAAACTGTGTCGACTGACTTGTAAAGGACTGCCTTGTCTCGAATCTTGGTCAAAACAATATTGTTGATTTCGTGGACGTCTATATTTTTGGGTGCAAGAATCGCTCTTTCACTTAGCCATTTATTATTTTTATAATTGTTTAGAATATTCGGAAATACTTTTTCAATCAATTCATTTTTGGACTTCACTAAATTACAGAAATCAGCAGGTAGTTGTATACGTCCTGAAATTGAGTCTACTGGGAGCTTTCCGTTTCCAATTGCCAGCAATTGATCTGAAAATGTTTGACCAGAGTCATCGTTTTGCAATCGGACACGCATATTTGTAGTTAATTTTAATGTTTTTACGTGTGCCCATAAATTAAAATTTTTCAGGCAAGCATTCATTTCGTCTGCAGGAGTTGATCTAGTTATTATAGGTAATGTTTGCCTGAAATCTCCCGCAAGCAATATTAATGTGCTGCCAAAGGGTTTCGACTTCCCTCGCAAATCTTTCAAGCATTGATCCAGATTCTCGAGCGATTTTTTGTGTGCCATTGTGCACTCATCCCAAATAATAAGTTTGCATTGCTGCAATACTTTACCCATCTCAGATGATTTGGAAATATTGCACGTGGGAGTTTCTGTAGAATGCAAATTCAGAGGCAATTTCAAAGCGGAATGAGCAGTTCTTCCATCAGGCAGCAATGTTGCGGCTATTCCGGACGACGCAATTGCCAACGCTATATCATTTTTTGATCGAATTGATGCCAGAATCAGTTTTATCACAAACGTTTTACCAGTACCTCCTGGCGCATCCAAAAAGAAAATTTCTCCAACGTTGTTATCGACACAATGCATTATCGTATCATAAATGTCTTTTTGTTCCGACGTTAACTTGGAAATGTTATTTTGTACATACGACAATAGATCACTCGTACTGTAACTTTGTTCACGATCCAATTTTACACATGTCGAAACAGCAGCGATACGGTTAGGTGAAGGCATTCCCAAATCCTGAAGCATCTTCCTCGGCTGTTGCCATTGTAAGTTCATCAGTCATTTTACAGTTAAACATTAATAGATTTCTACGTGAACGCATGTCTTAAATATCTTTAATGACGTCACCGTCATAACAAAAATGACGACAACTAACTTCATGACGTCAGTCAACACACAAACATGACGTCACCCGACAGACAGACCCACACAACCAGAGACAACTTATTTATATATATATATATATATATATATATATATATATATATATATATATATATATATATATATATATATATAATTCCATTTTTTGGTAGTTTCATAAAGGATTGCGTTTTTGGATATTTCAGAGGAAAAAATTTCACCTCTATAAGTTTGACTCTTTCTCACATCTCTATTTTTAAAACAATAAAAAACTTTAGCCTAAAGAGCCTAAAGATTTGAGGAGGAAACAGCACTTTTCATATACGGTTTGTTTTAAGTTTTATTGTCGCTCCTTACTTTAGTTACAAAAATAATTTTTTTAATTTAATTTCTGAATATTTTTAAATTTATGCAGGTTTTGATTCTGGCTTACCGTATATGAATAATTAAAACGAAATTTCTCTATTAGTTCTACTTTTTTAAGCTAATAACCTAAGTTTATAATTAACCCTTATAATAACCAAAGTTTGATTTAGTTCCAGTTGTTTAAGAATGACTTCTGAATCGCAAAGGTCTTTTAATTAGAATAATAACCTCTTTTAAATTTAAAAAAAAAACTTTAGCGTAAAAGTGAGCTGCTGAAGAGAGGCGACCACCCTCATATAAATATTATTTTCTGTTGGTTCTAAGCTTTAATGCCGCTTCTCACCTTTAGTTCAAAGAACCTATTTTTATTGTATTGTAATCGTTTTCTAAATAGTGTCGGGAAATCCAGCCCCCCATCCATGGAAAAATCCCTGTCCTCACCACAAATTTCTCCTTGAAAAGATTCTCCTTGTAAGTTAAATATGTTATATTTGCGGAACAAATTTTGTAAGGCATAGTCACAGAACGGCCAAAGAAGACGAAACTTTTCTTATGAAGATGAAAGTCACAAGTTAAGCGATTTTCAAACGACTGAAATGAATGAAAGAAAATATTTTGAAAAGATATTTGTAATAATTTATGTTCGTTTTAAGTTTTAATATTATTTCTTACTTTCAATTGTAAAAAAAACTTGTGTTTTTTTTAATTTAAGAACAACCACAAGCCAAAGACATTTCACATGTCTACCAAACGAGTGGCAGATTCGTACGAACTCTGGGAGCGTGTTCCAGATCCTGTTGCAAGCTGTCAGAGGGTTGAAGTCAGACCTCACTGATGCAGTGTGAAGAACAAGTAACTTGTTGGAATTGCGGAGATGATAAGTAGATTGATCAGAGACAAAAGATAAATCAAACAGTTCGTGGTAACGAACTGTAGTAAGGAGCGAACCGGCTCAGTATAGAGAATACTGTCAATATAGAGAGCAGAATACTGTTGTTTCCGAGATGTAACTTTTTACACCAGTTCTTGTGGAAATTATTCCCTATAACCATTACTATATGTAAACAATTGTCAAAGTTTGTAACTTGCTGCCCCTCCCCGGGAGCTCTGGGGGAATGAATCGTCCCCAAAGACATAGTTATTAGGATTTTTAACTATGCTGAACAAAATGGCTATTTCAAACTTTTGATCTGGCGACTTTGGAAAAATATTAGTTTGGGAGGGGGCCTAGGTGCCCTCCAATTTTCTTGGTCACTTAAAAAAGCGCACTAGAAAAACTACCGCCAATAAATCAAAACCAAAAACAAACAGAAATTACAATAAATAGCCGAGTCGAACTCAAAACTAGCAGAAACTAACATGGATAGGGCTCACAACCCCTATGCCTTCACAAAGCCAGAACATAATTTGCACTCTAGTGAAAAAATGCAAAAGAATATATGTTGTCAGTTTAATATACATATGCTCATATTTATTGTTTAAAATTTTAATAATTTTCTAGTTATTTAAGTTTTCAAAGTAAAAAAATATAATTTTTTTCAGTGAAGTGCAAATTATATTCTGGACTTGAGTAGGCGTAGTGGCTGTGCGTCTTAATCATTTTATTTTCTGCTTTTTTTTAGTTTGACTCGGTTATTTATTGTAATTTCTGTTCGTTTTGGGTTTCATTTATTTATTGATGCTGATTTGTAACGATTTTACGCTGGGTAGATTATTTGATTCTATTTGTTCTTATTTTTGGATGGAGTTCTTTACTTTTCCTTGAAAAACTTATTTTGTCGATACATTTTTTAGTAAATTGTCAGTAATGAACGGAAATATATTGGGAGAAAAATATTTCCTTTAGATTTTTTTTTTTAAAGAAATGATGAGACTGATGCCTATCAAAATTTGTGAAGGGCGGGACATATTTTATACATGAAAATTTAAAAAAGATCATTTTCAAAATTTTTGCTGGTGTCTTAGTAATTACACTGTACTTCAGGGTTATTTTTCCATTTTTTAGATGGGAATCTGAAAAAATCACACAAACATTTTCTTCTGTGTATCAGGGTGTTCGGGGTATAAATTATCGGAGGGGGGGAGGGGTACACTGAATGTCATTTTATGTCTGAAATTCTTCTCGCGAATGGAAGTTTGGTCTCCTAGTACTGCTTATTAAAACTGAAAACCGTAGAAAAAGAGTATAGGGTGATACCGCTTATGTATGCATGCAGTTTTGTAACCTTTTAGCTATGCTGAACAAGTGGATATCTCAAAATTTTGATCGAACGGTTTTTGAAAGAAAAGGGACGTTTGAGTGGGGCTGGTTGCCCTCCAATTATTTTGGTCACATAAAAAAGAACACTATAAACTTTAATTTCCGTTCAAGTGAACCCTCTCCTGATGTTTTAGGACTATTGGTCCGGTACAGTCATCCCTGAGGAAAAACACATCCGTGATCTTTCTTCTGGTAAAAAATTAAAAATTTTACATTTTTGCGGATAAAAGCTTGAAACCTCTATAGAATAGGAAGTTTTTCGTACTTATTATGTATTTCAATTGCAAACAAGAGAATTTGGTGAACTAATTGAGTATCGGTTCGATATTACTAGTAAAAAGTAAAACCATTAAACAATTCCTAGAGGATGTAGCCCGCCTCCGTTATTCCCTACCGACTTCAGTCATCAATCTTTTATCGATTTAACCTATCTAGTTATATTACAAATCTTATTATGAAAAGTACCAAGCCCAGTTTTCTTTTTCAATAACTTCTTTTTTTTATTCTGAAAATTATATTTAATGTGTAGCTATTTGCTTTTTTTCAATAGCTCCATTTCTGATCCATTTGCTGATGTAGAGTGTCTATTCATATCCAGTCTGCTTTTAAAGGTTTTAAGAAAAAAAAAATCTAATTTGGAAGTGATAGATTATTGAGAAAAAACAAACCTAAACATAAAGAAAAAGATTGACCTGAGAAAAGCTTGTGAAATAGGAAATATAGAACATATTTGCAATTTGGCAATTAACTATGTTCGCTTATGATCTTGATGATAACGCTCTGAGGTCTATATCTGATATAGTGCGAATTGTAAAAAATTTGTTTCATATTAATCATCATTTTAGGTCAAATGCTTGTCAATTGGCTTTTGAGTGAATTGGATGAAGTAAATTGTCAAAGACATTCTCTTGTGCAACTGGAAGTTCGACAGCCCATTATTAATTTCTACACTATGCTTTTGCATGCTGGGGTTATAAGACCTGTTGAGGATGGTAACATGAACGGGGTGGATATGGACTTCGAGGTATGGAGCTTACTGGTTTCTCACGACCCCGAAATATCTAGTATCTAAAGGTGGCTTGGTTTAATTTTACGTTAAGTACAAAAATAACGAAATATTGTAGTTGCATTTAATGTGAAAACTTTTTTTCTTTTTTTAATTAATTGACAGTGGAACAAGAAATTGAAATAAACCCCATGAGGAATAGAAATTTGGGCATGGGGTCAGCTATGACCTTTTTTTCAGCGGTTGAAAAAATACCGACAAAATGGTGCCCTTAACAAACTAGCAATTACATTGCAAAATAGGCTTTTCAAAACTGCACAATGCCGCTAGACTTTGGCCGCAGAATATTAAAGCCGATTGATTCGTAGACAAAAGATAAAGCAGTTCGGGACAATGTATATAATAACCCGTTTTTCTATTTCTAGAAAAAGATATAAAAACATGAAGAATAAAATAATTGAATATGAGAACGCTGATAACTGAGGTCCAAGTTTTTCTTTAGATCTTAATCATCAGTGTTGTAATTTTGTAAAAATCCTAGGGGAAAGTGGGGGATAAAGTTGGACCCGTTTTTCTATTTCTAGAAAAAGATATAAAAACATGAAGAATAAAATAATTGAATATGAGAACGCTGATAGCTGAGGTCCTAGTTTTTCTTTAGATCTTAATCATCAGTGTTGTAATTTTGTAAAAATCCTAGGGGAAAGTGGGGGATAAAGTTGGACCCGTTTTTCTATTTCTAGAAAAAGATATAAAAACATGAAGAATAAAATAATTGAATATGAGAACGCTGATAACTGAGGTCCTAGTTTTTCTTTAGATCTTAATCATCAGTGTTGTAATTTTGTAAAATCTTAGGGGAAAGTGGGGGATAAATTTAGAGCCAATTTTTCCAAATCCAGTGAAAATGACAGTGAGAAAATAAAAATGAGCCATTAAGTACCATAAAGGCAAGGATATACTAAAGAAAACTGACCTATTTCTCTTGATGCTTGAATTATACAGGCATATCTTAGTTATTACAAGATTTTAAGTAGAAAATAAAATTTCAGCTGGGAGTGGGGGTAAACTGGGATCTGGACGAGGCAGTTGCCCCCCCCCCCCCCTGGTCCATAGCAAATTATGTCCCTGTTAAACATGTAATATCTTTTGAAACATTATGTTGCATACTTATTGATTCTAAACTCAATACGCAAAACATTAATGTTGCATACTTATTGATTCTAAACTCAAACGGGTTAAGTGTAGTGGGACAAGTAGCTAACGTGGTTAAGTCATCAGGATATCAGTGTTATCTGGTATTGGGTGACACTTGACATTTTTCCAAGGTTTGGAATAACTCCGTAAAGTCAAGAATATACTAAAGGAAACTGACATGTTTCTCGATGCATGAATTAGCCAGGCTTATCTTAGTTATTACAAGATTATTAGTAGAAAATAAATTTCAGCTGGGAGGATGGGGCAAGTTAGGGCTGGAGGAGGCAGTTGCCCTCCCCCCTGGCTCATAGTAAATTACACCCCTGTTAAACATGTAAACAGTATTCAGATAATTTTCACTATCACACGAAATTTTGACTTAATAAATTACTTACTTGGAATTGACTTTTCTTTCTCGATATTGACTCAAAAGAGAATCTGTAAAAGAGAAATATCAAATTTTAGTCGCGAACTTAAGCACTATTGTTTGTTTCTTTAAATAATTAAAAAATTACTTGCTTGAAATCAGATTTTCTTCCTTCATGCTGACTTAAAAGAGAACCTGAAAAGAGAAATAGCAAATATAAATCATAAACTAAAGCGCAATTGTTTTTTCTTTACATAATTGTAAATTGCTAACGTAAAATTGAATTTTCTTCCTCCGTGTTCACTAAAAAAAAAAGTGAAAAAGAGCAATATTGAATATTAAACCTAAGCTAAACGAAACGTTTTTTTTTAAATCTCACCGCGTTTCTACCGCCTCATTTTGTTCTATTTAATTGTTCTATTTAAAGTCTTAGCATTTTATTGTAAACAATAAGGCTTAAGAAGGCTGGAGATGGTGGTTTAAGAAGGCTTCTATATACAGCGCTTTATTGATGATTATCCAGCATTATGGAACTATCCCAGCTCTGGTTATTATCAAAAGTAACTTCCTTAGAAACCCAGAATGCTGAAGTCTGCTATTTGGAAAACCCTTGTTAAGTTTTTTGTGAAATCCGTCTTATTTTAGTTCAAAGAAGTGTTGCAAGTTAAGGCTTGGGATTTAGCTTAAAATGAAATAGTTTGCTAAGATTCAGAATAATTATTTCATCCCGCTAAATTTTTTAACAGTAAAGTTTAGAATAAGTGCAAAGAGGACCTTCGGATGAAAATTTCCAAACTTTAAGATTTGAGCCTGGAATTAAAAAAGGATAGGATAGGTCAACGGTCTGACGTCCAGTCCGACACATTAAAATAATAAATTATTTGCTCTCTTTTGTGGAATAAGAAGATTTAAACCTAAGCATAAAAAACATGTTTACTAAGTAGCAATTGCTGAAAGATAGTCTGACCTGCCACGTTACACCCGGACTTGCCTGTTGTATTCCTCTGTAAAAGGAGGGATAATATTTTAAAACACTAATGGGGATTGAGTTAAAATTTTAGGCATCTGGAAAGGGGTATAAGACATGATGCTGTAAGTATGAAGAAAGCATGAATTACTTTAAATTTCATAGATTAGATAGTTTTTTTTTATTCTTAAGTTGTTATTCACTTGGATATCATTTGTAAAATAGATATTCAGATCGTATGCTCACGAAACAAAATATGTATTCTCTTATTTTTCTCTTATATTTTCTTATTTATTATTAAAAAAATCGCAGATGTCAGACAAAACTGAAACGGAATATGCGCGTAATTTTTAACAGCATTTTACTTAGAAGGCAAAACAGTCCCCATTGAAGAGGATATTTTGTACAAAGGATTTAAGCTGTCTAGCAAAATGTCCAAAACGGAACACTACAAGTAAATTCTATTGCACGTGGAATGCAAAATGCTATCAACGGCAAGAAAGACACCACATTGTTATTCTATGCTTCAAATCGTTAAAAGTTATCTTTGTTTTAAAATAGATGGTGCTCTTGTATTTGCCATGGTCTAACTTGTGTTAAAAGGAAAACATGTTACATGTTGGCTTCAAAATAGAAACTAAATGAAACAAATTTAGTTTTCACCACAACTAATGATTTTGAATAGATATATTATTTTATGAATAGATGCGAATAGCGTTTCTTTGTATGAATCGTTGTATTTTTTTTATTGATTATTTGTTTCTAATTTTCAGTTCTCTGTAGAAAAAAAATAAAAAAATTGAAAAAAGGGGAAAACACTCCCTAAAAGCCATAGAATGTCACACCATCGCATTCAGCGTATCATAGAACCCTACCTTAGAAGTTTCAAGCTCCTATCTACAAAAATGTGGAACTTCATATTTTTTGCCAGAAGATCTATCACGTGTGCGTGTTTATTTGTTTGTTTTTTCTTTTTGATTTTGTTTTTTCTCAGGGCTGTTCTATCGACCCATTAGTCCTAGAATGTCGTGAGAGGTTTCATTATAACAAAAATTAAAAGTTCTAGTGCCCTTTTTAATTGACCAAAAAATTGGGGGGCACCTAGGCCCCCTCCCACGCTCATTTTTTCCCAAGGTCAACAGATCAAAATTTTGAGTTATTTATTTTGTTCAAAATAGTCGAAAAATATGTTAACTATGTTTTTTGGGGATGACTTAATCCCCCACAGTCCCCGGGGGAGAAAATTAGAACTTAAAATTAAAAACTTTGACCAGTGTTTGTATACAGTAATGGTGATTGGGAAGTGCACAGACGTTTTCAGGGGGATTATTTTGGTTTGGGGGGTTGAGGGGAGTCGGCTACGTGGGAGGATTTTCATTGGGGAAGAGAAATTCCATGAAGGGTACGCAGGGTTTTCTAGCATTATTTAAAACAAAACAATGAAAAAATACATTTGAAAAAAGTTTTTTTTTAACTGAAAGTAAAGAGCAGCATTAAAGCTTAAAAGGAACAGAAATTATTACGCATATAAGGGGTTCGTCTCCTCCTAAATACCTCGCTCTTTACCCTAAAGCATTTTTAGTAATTTCAACTATTTATTCTACGGCCTTTATGATTCAGGGGTCAAAATTTAAGCTTTAGTATAAAGAGCGAGGTATTAACAAGGGGGCAAGCCCCATCATATACGTAATAAAATATAAGAATATAGTAGTTTGTTACGTAATTTAATTCGTATGTTACGTATATTATTTTACTAAAAAACGTTCGTAAAAAGTTAAAAGTTCTACTTATTCATTTCCTTGTCAACTCCCTCACAGAAATTATTTTATTTCAGGTGACGTGTAGTGTTTCTTTGCAAGTTAACAACTGTTCCCAATAGAAACGAAGTCTAGTACACTCTATTACTGTTAACCACTCATATCTCAAAAGTGCGTATTTATCCCTCTAGGGGCCATATTATATGCCTGCAGCACTTTTACATTCTCTTAAAAAACAAAGTTTACTGAATTTCTTCCAAACAATTTTATAAACAATTTATTCGAAATCTTTCCAAACAAATTTGTTCCTCAATATTGTAATTTTTAATTCTATCAAGATAATTAATTTTCAATTGTACCAAACAAATATATAATTGTTCTTCAACATTTTTACTGTCGTTACAATGTCTATTTCTGGCGGCTCAGTATATATCTAACTTTTTTTAAGGACCAATATTTCAGTAAAAACATGGTTTTGACACGGCATTGGAGCAACTGAAGTGTTTTGGCACCCTAGGCAAGGTAAAAAGTGTTAAACATACCATTAGTGAATATATAATTGAAAAAAAAGGGAAATGGGGTACCAAATGATGGACTTTTCCCATTCCACCATTTAAGGCTGTTAAGGTATTATTTATTTATTGTATTCACTGCTCACGAAATTATGAACTCTTTTATATTTTTAGTTAAAAAACTATTTCGAAGGAATTAAAGGGTATCAGTTGTACGGGACACTAATCTTACTTGGACCTGAATCTTCCGAAAATTTCTGGTGAAAATTTTCCTAAAAGAAAAAATGTTCATGGAGTAGACACTTTTGCCTCCCCTACTTTATAATTTTCTTATGCTATTGCTTTTAAAGAACTCACGTTGTGCACAGGAAACGTACATTAGCTTAGGGGAATTTGGGGAATTTTCTACATTTTCACAATCCGTGGCTGATATGTTAGGGACTTGCAAGTTGAACCATTCTTTTATGAAGAACTATCCTTGTATGACAGCCAATGGGGCCAATTCAATCAATTTAAATGTTGGGCTGAGGGGACAAAATCTATTAAATCTGAGAGGGGGTGGTCTGACTTCCCACCCCTTGGACCAAATACTATCTTTTTGGAACAATAGGTCTTTTTTGGAATTTTCTGCTTTAGATGCTAATATGCTTATAAAAAACAAAATTCTTTTCAACTTCAAAGAAATTTATAGGATTGCAGTTTCGAAAATTCTCGTTTTCTGACTATCAAAATTAATTATTCCGTAGGCTAGTTTTGAATTCTTTTTAAGTTAATTTTTGTCAATATGCTCGTTGTTCTTAAAAAATGTTCTTTTTGCCTAACTTTGGATATATAGAGAAAAAGAACATTTTTCTCCATTCTTTTTTGGCACATAAAAAGGTAATTTTAGCAAAACCAGGCCACATGAGTGGAGGTAGCCCCTCCATGATACCCCTGTCGGCTGAGCAGATAATACTCACTTCACAGTAAGTGAGGGGGACTTGGAAGCTAGCTAAAATAGCCTAAAAACATAGACAAACCCTTTTAAACCCCTTCATTAACAGCTGTTAAATTAACACTATCGTTGTTTAGTTAAAACTTCTATTGGTAAAATTTAACAGATTGAACCTGCCTTCTCTTGTATTCTAATTTATAATTTTAAATGCAATTAGTTTATACTTGGATTCGTCAAAAAAACAAATACGAATCTACAAGGAAATTAGAAAGGCTAGTAAAAGAACAAAGAGGTACATGGTTCATCTCCCTTTAGGTTTTATGCCCCCCCCCCCCAAAAAAAAAGATATTGTTAATGTAAGAAAATTAAAAGCATAATAAAAAACAAAGAGAGTGGTGAGCCAAAACTGATGGTTTATCCTGCACCCCCTATTGAGGGGGAAAACCATCTCGGCTGATTCCAGAGAAATGGTATTATGATAGAACAAGGGTATACACAACGTTCTCTTCAATCAGAATTAAGACACTGTAATTAGAATTGGAACTAGAAACAATTAATTAAGTCATTACAATAACTAATAATCATGAATTATCACTATTTTAAACATTAAATCCAGTTATATTCTTGTTGAATTGCGTCAACAATTGCATTACAAGATTAAATCCTTGGTTATGATCACTGGATCTCTGATGGATCTCGTTAAAGAATAAAATCTATTTTTTTTACTCGTATTATAAGTTTTTAGCTCCCAACATGCAGGCAGGAATAAGTAGGCTAGGACACGGTATTTTGTAAGACAGTATATTAGGATAGAGTTTATCTCTCCATTTTACTGCATAGATCCATGAGGAAATTTGCAAGACTCCCCCCCCCCCCTCTGGTAAGTGAATCTCATAAATATATTTGACTCAAAACTTCCGTGTTATTTTTGGGATGAAGGTTCTTTAGATTAACCAGATTCAAAGACCAATGAGGGGAGGACAACAAGTCTAGGTATATCCTGATAAAAGCATATGTTAAAGTATTACACTTTAACCTAGACAAACCTAATTACTTTGACCTTGTTTGTTTATGAATAGGCCTATAGTTTACTAAACTGTATAAGTCTTAAGCAATGATTAAGTAGTGCATACTTACTGTTTTTGATGGAAAAAAATAAATAAAATAATATGAATGATAACAAAATAATATGAATAATATTTATAGCATTATGTATATATATATATATATATATATATATATATATATATATATATATATATATATATACAATATTATAATAAATTAATATAAAATGTAAGATAAAAGAGTGATAAAATAATTCAAGATAAATGAACAAGGTCAAAACTACTCATAAAACCAAAAAAATATTACCTCAAGCGATAGTTTGCTGAGCTTGATTGTTGGCTTCGTAATTCCAATATCCTTAGTCCTTTGGCAGTTTCATCCAATTATCAGATTTTTGCACTCTTTACACTAGATTTTTCACTATCTACAATTTTCACAACTCTAACACCATCAACAACTACTTTGCCAGATTTCTCTATCAGGATTTCTTCAACCAAAATAGAACCACCACTAACACCATCGTAAATTTAGGCCCTTTATCAGGTGTTTTTGTGTCATTTAAAATTGGGATTTACTCACTAGCACTGTACACAACAGATTTTTGAACTTCTTCAACTTAGTTTTCCTTATTCACTTCACGACTCACAGATATTTTAGAACTATATTCAACTGAAGGAGGCTAAGAGAGCACCTGTTCAAAAGGAGGCTCATTCACTGTTGTCAAAGTTTGTGACTGAAGTAGATGACCATCCATTTTATTGACATTTACCTTCTGACATTTGTCAATTTACATTTTCACATTGTTTTGTACAACCTGCACTGGTGAGCCAACAATACTTTGATTCACAATTGAAAGATATTTGTGTGAAATCTGCTCATGTATTTGTGCTGAGAGCATTGAGTGTGAGATGAATGAATGGCAGTTTGCGACATTGGACTTTTCCGTTAAGTCCCTACACTCAAACTAACAGAGGCAGGATATAGTGGCGAAGGCCCTTGAGACTGCACTGGGGCATATGAGCTCGTTTGCTCCATTATCTAAAAGTTCAAGTTAAATAGTTCAAAACAAAATAAAGAAACAAAAGAATAAATAATAAAAAAAAAAAATACTAATTAGCTTCATTGGACGTTGCACTTTGATCTAGAATGATCTTACTGGAGAAGTTATCCCAAAAAGTTTTTCTGTTAGCTCTTTCAAAAGAAGGTTCAATAGTAGACTAAAACCTTGATAAAGGACTAGTGACAAATATCTGACAATACCTTGGACCACAAATCTAAGAATAAAAAAAATACTAAAATAAAAAAAGGAGATATTTAACACTATTTAAAGAAAACTGTGCAAAATATTTTTGCTGATATATCAGCTGGATATGGCGCATTTCAAACTAAAATCAGCCGTGTTTATTCAACAATAAAAACTGAAGTTAAAAGCTTTCAAATAAAAAAAAAAATAAAAATTCCAAATGCTTATTTTAAACCCGTTTTATGCCTGACTATTCAAGATTAAGAGTTTGAGTCAATAAAACAGAAACAAGCAATTCATTTGCTCTTAATTATGAAGCCAAAAAGTGGAGATATTAAAACTATTAATGGAAGTATTACAAAATACTTTTTGCTGAAAATAGTTGAAAAGGCGTAAAATTTTTTAAGCAAAAATCAGCCCTGTTTATTTAAAAATCGAAAAAATACTTTCAATTCAATATTCTTTCGAGTCATTTTAAACAAAAAGTAGTAACTAATTGCCACCGACAAGTTTCAGATTAGTTTCTCTTTAAACCAGTTGCTTAATGAATGCAGTTCACGCCTATACGTCTTGATGACTCATCCTCTTTGCCGCATCTCAGGAAGGGATCTTGTTGGCAAGAGGAGTTGTTCAGTCAATTTTCAAAATTTAGAGGAGGGGGGAGAGGGGTTTAATGACAATACCAAAAAAGACAACTTTCAATGAAAATAACCCCAAGACCAAAGAGGGAGGGGGAAATCTAGGATACAGTTTTCTTTGCGATTTTGTGGCACCTCAAGAAATTGATGCTTCTTTAAAGCAATCTTTGTTCTTAAAGCGTCTGCTTTAACAAATTTAAAATGTTTCCCAAGAAAATGTTGCCAGTCTGTGAAAAACCAGTTTGTCATTTTCTATACTCTTTAAACACTGGAAGAAAATACTATATTTAAGCAGCATTAGATTAGGAATAGACCTTTAATATAAAACAAAATATGTTACTGATGGTTTTGATACAACTGGGCAAATTTTCTAAAATGGAAGGAAAAAAAAACACGTTAAAATGTTAACATGTAAGATAAAATATAAAAAAAAAACACCTTTTTTGGTACTTTGTGAAAAAAAACACGAAAAATAGAGAAATTGAGATAGATATATTACGTAAAACATGCGAATATACAACATTCTTCGCTGTCCCATTGTCTGTGCACATAAATAGATTGTCAGGTTTACTGACTCTTGAACATGCAACATATAATGGTCCATGGGAAAACAATCCGTATTCAGATCTATACCTCATGATTCTAATGATTGCCCTTGAGCTTTGTTGATGGTGATTGCTAATCGACCATTCCCTATGTCGCCGTCGTCATTTACATATCCCCCTGTGCCCTCCGGCGTCCCCGTTGTAGTTCTGTCCCTGTGTCCCGGTCGTCATTTATATTCCCTGTGTCTCGGTCGTCATTTGTGTCCCGGTTTCCCAGTCTGTGATTTCTCTTTGAGTGTCCCGGGCGTCATTTATATTCCGCGTGTCCCGGTGTCACCGTCGTCATTTGTGTCCCGGTGTCCCGGTCTGTATATACATTCGTTTTTGAATTGGTCTTTTTTTTAGTTTTTAGTTTTTTACCTTTTTTTTAGTTTTTTTTTAATTATACCTCATGATTCTAATGATTGCCCTTGCGCTTTGTTGATTGCTAATCGAACATTCCCTGTGTCCCTGTCGTCATTTATATATCCCCCTGTGCCCCCCGACGTCCCCGTTGTAGTTGTGTCCCTCTGTCCCGGTCGTCATTTATATTCCCAGTATCCCGGTCGTCATTTGTGTCTCAGTGTCCCGGTCTGTATAAACATTCGTTTTTGAAATGGTATATGATGAAATAAATTTTTGTATTTTTTCCCTTTTTTTCTTTTTAGTTTTTTTTTGGTTTTTACTTTTTTTTGGTTTTTTTAGTTTTTTTTTCTTTTTTCTTTTTTTTTGTTTTTATTTTTTTTAGTTTTGTTTTTCTCCTTTATTTTTCATTTTTTTTCCTTTTTTTCTTTTTTTTTCTTTTTATTTTTTTTTAGTTTTTTAGCTTTTAGCTTTTTTATTAGTTTTTAGTTTTTTTTCTTTTTAGTTTTTTTGTAGTTTTTACCTTTTTTTTTAGTTTTTTTTTTTTTTTTTACTTATGTCCTGGTCGTCATTTATACTCCCTGTGTCCCGGTCGTCATTTGTGTCCCGGGGATTTGTTGATGGTGATTGCTAATTGAACATTCCTTGTGTCGCTTTCTCTTTGAGTGTCCCGGTCGCCATTTATATTCCCTATTTGGTGGTGTCCCGGTCGTCATTTGTGTCCCGAGGTCCCGGTCTGTAATTTCGTCAGTCGAAAACATGACGTCAGTCGACACACAAACATGACGTCACTCGACACACACACACACACAGACAACATAATATATATATATATATATATATATATATATATATATATATATATATATATATATATATATATATATATATATATATATATATATATACTAGCTGTTGGGGTGGCGCTTCGCGCCACCCCAACAGCAGGCTTCTATATATGGATTCTCATTGCCCCTTGTGTTCTAACCGCAGACAGTGCTGGGTCCCGGCGGCTTCACCACCGGGTCCCAGCATGGCACGCGGCAGGCTTCTATACATGGATTCTCATTGTCCCTTGTATTCTGGGCCGCGGCAACACTATGTCATTTTTGGATCGAGTTGATGACGTAAATCGGACATTCCTAATCTGGCTCTTTCTCTTTGAGCCGCAAGCCTGGTTTTGTGTTGCTCTGATGTTTCCTCCTGGTGTTCCCTTTTTGGTGACATTGTAGGATAATAATACACGCATTGCTTTAATGTAATACAGCGACACGCCTTCTTTTTTTATTATCTCTATCAGCCGCAAGCCTGGTTTCGCGTTGCAAACATGACGTCATTTATAGCTGTTTATATTTTTTCAGTTTTTCCTTTTTTTATTTTTTTTTATGTCATATTGAGTATTATGGCATGCATAGTTCTTTTTTAGTTTTTTCTTTTTCTTTTTTTTTAGTTTTTTCTTTTTTTGTTTTTTATTTTTTAGTTTTTTCATTTTTAATATTTTCTTTTTTAGTTTTTTCATTTTTTTTCGTTTTTTCTTCTTGTTTAGTTTTTTAGTTTTTCCTAATTTAAGTTTTTTAATTTTTTCTTTTTTTAGTTTTTCAATTTCTTAGTTTTTTTTCTTTTTTAGTTTTTTGTTTTTTTATTTTTACCATTTTTTTCTTTTTTTTTAGTCTTTTTCTTTTTTTCCCTGTAGTCTTTTTCTTTTTTTTGTTCTTTTTTATTTTTTCTTTATTTTTTGTCTTTTTGTCTTTTCTAGTTTTCTTTTTTTTAGTTTTTTTCTTTTTTTAGTTTTTCCTTTTTTTATTTTTTATTTTTTTAGTTTTTCCTTATTTTTAGTTTTTTTTTAGTTTTTTTCTTCTTTTAGGTTCTTCTTTTCTTTTCTTTTTTTTTCTTTTTTAGCTGCTTTCTTTTTTTAATCTTTTAGTTTTTATTTTTTCTCTTTAGTTTTTCTAGTTTTCTTGTATTTTTTTAATTCTTTTCTGTTTTTTTTTTTATAAAAGATGGCTTTTAATTCTTTGAAGTTTTTTTTAATTTTTTTTTTTAATATATTGACGTCATACTTAGTGACAGACAGACAGTGTCTTTTCATGATACTCGTTTTTGTTTTTTCGGCAAAATCTATACATACTCCTTTTTGCTGGAATTCATGGGTTTTGCAGTGTATTGAATATTCATTCCACCATAATTGTAAGTCCCAGTAGAAAAGTGAGAGCCAAAGTCGTCCATGAATTGTAAGGCCTCTTTTGACGTCTTTAAAGTTTCTATGCGCTGTTTTGTTTCATTGGTCAATTGCAGAAGTTCAATTCCCAAGTGGGAAAATCCCATGGGCAAAAATTCACAGATAGAGTATTGCATTATAATCCCAGGTCGCTTCTCGGTGTCAATTCCTAGATCGAGGCTTTGACATTTTCCCACTATTAATTCATTTCGGTGTTTTTATCTTCAGTATACTTTTGTAATGCTGGTGAATCAAAATCTCCAAATAATTCAAATTTCAACTTGTCAGCTCCTTTCTATACTATCATGTACTATTCTTATACTATTAACAAATAACCTGTTGTAGGACAATGGATTGATACTCTGCTTGGCAATACGGAGCTCCAGAGTTCGATCCCTGCTGCAATAAGGTTGGGCTACAAGCAGCTGTTCAGCTTGTTCCTGTAAAAGAAACACAGCGACTGTATTTGCAGTAAAACAAGTAAAAACAAAAAAAGTCAATTTTTGGTTAAAATTGCGACTTGCTGTTTGAATTCCGACAAATTATTTAAATTATAAAGTTTTATTTATTTTTCAGTACCCCCCCCAAGCCCCCCCCCCCCGCGCGTAAGTCGTTACGCGCCATATTAGTTACGCGCCATTGTAGTTGTGTCCCTGTGTACCACCTATGAATATAGATAGATTTATATATGTGTTTTAAAATACGTAAAATTTACGAATATACAACATTCTTGGCTTTCCCATTGTCTGTGCATATACAAAGCCTTATGTACTAATGATGACGTCATATGCAAACGCTCTTTTTACAAACAAACAAACATGCATACACACAACTCGTTTTTATATAGATAGATAGATAGATAGATACAATACAAATTAACTGCGTAAAACTTGCGAATATACAACATTCTTCGCTGTCCAATTGTCGCTGCATATAAATAGATTGTCAGGTTTACCGACCCTCGAACATGCAACGTACAATTGTCCATGGAAAAACAATCAGTATTAAGATCTATACCACATTTTTCTGATGATTGACATTGAGCTTTGTTAATGGTGATTGCAAATGCTAATCGAATCGGGAATTGCAATCTTTTAAATTGAAAAGGCCGATCCATTGGAGTCGTGGGAATGCGAGGAATAAGAATAGCCTCACCCTCAAAAGGCCCTGTCAAGATTGTGGCCTCTATTAGGTTTTCCATTGTTTTTTTTTTACGGCAAGTCGCGTGCCATTGCAAAGCTTTGGTGGGTTTATATTTCTTAAAAGTATTATTGGTACGCCTATTTTTAGTTGTAGCACGTGTGGTGGAAACCCTGAAAGATCCACGGAATTTAAAAATTCAGATGGCTAATTAACCGCTTCATTTGGTTCCAAAACTGTGTCGACTGACTTGTAAAGGACTGCCTTGTCTCGAATCTTGGTCAAAACAATATTGTTGATTTCGTGGACGTCTATATTTTTGGGTGCAAGAATCGCTCTTTCACTTAGCCATTTATTATTTTTATAATTGTTTAGAATATTCGGAAATACTTTTTCAATCAATTCATTTTTGGACGTCACTAAATTACAGAAATCAGCAGGTAGTTGTATACGTCCTGAAATTGATTCTACTGGGAGCTTTCCGTTTCCAATTGCCAGCAATTGATCTGAAAATGTTTGACCAGAGTCATCGTTTTGCAATCGGACACGCATATTTGTAGTTAATTTTAATGTTTTTACGTGTGCCCATAAATTAGAATTTTTCAGGCAAGCATTCATTTCGTCTGCAGGAGTTGATCTAGGTATTATAGGTAATGTTTGCCTGAAATCTCCCGCAAGCAATATTAATGTACTGCCAAAGCGTTTCGACTTCCATCGCAAATCTTTCAAGCATTGATCCAGAGCCTCGAGCGATTGTTTGTGTGCCATTGTGCACTCATCCCAAATAATAAGTTTGCATTGCTGCAATACTTTACCCATCCCAGATGATTTGGAAATATTGCACGTGGGAGTTTCTGAAGAATGCAAATTCAGAGGCAATTTCAAAGCGAAATGAGCAGTTCTTCCATCAGGCAGCAATGTTGCGGCTATTCCGGACGACGCAATTGCCAACGCTATATCATTTTTTGATCGAAGTGATGCCAGAATCAGTTTTATCACAAACGTTTTACCAGTACCTCCTGGCGCATCCAAAAAGAAAATTTCTCCAACGTTGTTATCGACACAATGCATTATCGTATCATAAATGTCTTTTTGTTCCGACGTTAACTTGGAAATGTTATTTTGTACATACGACAATAGATCACTCGTACTGTAACTTTGTTCACGATCTAATTCTACACATGTCGAAACAGCAGCGATACGGTTAGGTGAAGGCATTCCCAAATCCTGAAGCATCTTCCTCGGCTGTTGCCATTGTAAGTTCATCAGTCATTTTACAGTTAAACATTAATAGATTTCTACGTGAACGCATGTCTTAAATATCTTTAATGACGTCACCGTCATAACAAAAATGACGACAACTAACTTCATGACGTCAGTCAACACACAAACATGACGTCACCCGACAGAAAGACCCACACAACCACAGACAACTTATTTTTATATATTTAGATATATATATATATATATATATATATATATATATATATATATATATATATATATATATATATATTCTATTTTTAAATATATTCCATTACAAATTCCATTATATAAAAAATTCCGTTTTTTGGTAGTTTCATTAAGGATTGCGTTTTTGGATATTTCAGAGGAAAAAATTCCACCTCTACAAGTTTGACTCTTTCTCACATCTCTATTTTTAAAACAATAAAAAACTTTAGCCTAAAGAGCCTAAAGATTTGAGGAGGAAACAGCATTTTTCATATTCGGTTTGTTTTAAGTTTTATTGTCGCTCCTTACTTTTAGTTAAAAAAAAATAATTTTTTTAATTTAATTTCTGAATATTTTTAAATTTATGCAGGTTTTGATTCTGGCTTACCGTATATGAATAATTAAAACAAAATTTCTCTATTAGTTTTACTTTTTTAAACTAATAACCTAAGTTTATAATTAACCATTATAATAACCTAAGTTTGATTTTAGTTCCAGTTGTTTAAGAATGACTTCTGAATCGCAAAGGTCTTTTAATTAGAATAATAACCTCTTTTAAATTAAAAAAAAAAAAAAACTTTAGCGTAAAAGTGAGCTGCTGAAGAGAGGCGACCACCCTCATATAAATATTATTTTCTGTTGGTTCTAAGCTTTAATGCCGCTTCTCACCTTTAGTTCAAAGAACCTATTTTTATTGTATTGTAATCGTTTTCTAAATAGTGTCGGGAAATCCAGCCCCCCATCCATGGAAAAATCCCTGTCCTCACCACAAATTTCTCCTTGAAAAGATTCTCCCTGTAAGTTAAATATGTTATATTTGCGGAACAAATTTTGTAAGGCATAGTCACAGAACGGCCAAAGAAGACGAAACTTTTCTTATGAAGATGAAAGTCACAAGTTAAGCGATTTTCAAACGACTGAAATGAATGAAAGAAAATATTTTGAAAAGATATGTGTAATAATTTATGTTCGTTTTAAGTTTTAATATTATTTCTTACTTTCAGTTGTAAAAAAAACTTGTGTTTTTTTTAATTTAACAACAACCACAAGCCAAAGACATTTCACATGTCTACCAAACGAGTGGCAGATTCGTACGAACTTTGGGAGCGTGTTCCAGATCCTGTTGCAAGCTGTCAGAGGGTTGAAGTCAGACCTCACTGATGCAATGTGAAGAACAAGTAACTTGTTGGAATTGCGGAGATGATAAGTCGATTGATCAGAGACAAAAGATAAATCAAACAATTCGTGGTAACGAACTGTAGTAAGGAGCGAACCGGCTCAGTATAGAGAATACTGTCAATATAGAGAGCAGAATACTGTTGTTTCCGAGATATAACTTTTTACACCACTTCTTGTGGAAATTATTCCCTATAACCATTACTATATGTAAACAATGGTCAAAGTTTGTAACTTGCTGCCCCTCCCCGGGAGCTTCGGGAGATGAATCGTCCCCAGAGACATAGTTATTAGGTTTTTTAACTATGCTGAACAAAATGGCTATTTCAAGCTTTTGATCTGGCGACTTTGGAAAAATATTAGTTTGGGAGGGGGCCTAAGTACCCTCCAATTTATTTGGTCACTTAAAAAAACGCACTAGAAAAACTACCGCCAATAAATCAAAACCAAAAACAAACAGAAATTACAATAAATAGCCGAGTCGAACTCAAAACTAGCAGAAACTAACATGGATAGGGCTCACAACCCCTATGCCTTCTCAAGGCCAGAACATAATTTGCACTCTAGTGAAAAAATGCAAAAGAATATATGTTGTCAGTTTAATATACATATGCTCATATTTATTGTTTAAAATTTTAATAATTTTCGAGTTATTTAAATTTTCAAAGTAAAAAAACTATAATTTTTTTCAGTGAAGTGCAAATTATATTCTGGACTTGAGTAGGCGTAGTGGCTGTACGTCTTAATCATTTTATTTTCTGCTTTTTTTTAGTTTGACTCGGTTATTTATTGTAATTTCTGTTCGTTTTGGGTTTCATTTATTTATTGATGCTGATTTGTAACGATTTTACGCTGGGTAGATTATTTGATTCTATTTGTTCTTATTTTTGGATGGAGTTCTTTACTTTTCCTTGAAAAACTCATTTTGTGGATACATTTTTTAGTAAATTGTCAGTAATGAAAGGAAATATATTGGGAGAAAAATATTTCCTTTAGATCTTTTTTTTTTTAAGAAATGCATGAGACTGATGCCTATCAAAATTTGTGAAGGGCGGGACATATTTTTTACATGAAAATTTAAAAAAGATCATTTTCAAAATTTTTGCTGGTGTCTTAGTAATTACACTGTACTTCAGGGTTATTTTTCCATTTTTTAGATGGGAATCTGAAAAAATCACACAAACATTTTCTTCCGTGTATCAGGGTTTTCGGGGTATACATTATCGGAGGGGGGAGGGGTACACTGAATGTCATTTTATGTCTGAAATTCTTCTCACGAATGGAAGTTTGGTCTCCTAGTACTGCTTATTAAAACTGAAAACCGTAGAAAAAGAGTATAGGGTGATACCGCTTATGTATGCATGCAGTTTTGTAACCTTTTAGCTATGCTGAACAAGTGGATATCTCAAAATTTTGATCGAACGGTTTTTGAAAGAAAAGGGACGTTTGAGTGGGGCTGGTTGCCCTCCAATTATTTTGGTCACATAAAAAAGAACACTATAAACTTTAATTTCCGTTCAAGTGAACCCTATCCTGATGTTTTAGGACTATTGGTCCGGTACAGTCATCCCTGAGGAAAAACACATCCGTGATCTTTCTTCTGGTAAAAAATTAAAAATTTTACATTTTTGCGGATAAAAGCTTGAAACCTCTATAGAATAGGAAGTTTTTCGTACTTATTATGTATTTTAATTGCAAACAAGAGAATTTGGTGAATGAATTGAGTATCGGTTCGATATTACTAGTAAAAAGTAAAACCATTAAACAATTCCTAGAGGATGTAGCCCGCCCCCGTTACTCCCTACCGACTTCAGTCATCAATCTTTTATCGATTTAACCTATCTAGTTATATCACAAATCTTATTATGAAAAGTACCAAGCCCAGTTTTCTTTTTCAATAACTTCTTTTTTTTCATTCTGAAAATTATATTTAATGTGTAGCTATTTGCTTTTTTTCAATAGCTCCATTTCTGATCCATTTGCTGATGTAGAGTGTCTATTCATATCCAGTCTGCTTTTAAAGGTTTTAAGAAAAAAAAAAATCTAATTTGGAAGTGATAAATTATTGAGAAAAAACAAACCTAAACATAAAGAAAAAGATTGACCTTAGAAAAGCTTGTGAAATAGTAAATATAGAACATATTTGCAATTTGGCAATTAACTATGTTCGCTTATGATCTTGATGATAACGCTCTGAGGTCTATATCTGATATAGTGCGAATTGTTAAAAATTTGTTTCATATTAATCATCATTTTAGGTCAAATGCTTGTCAATTGGCTTTTGAGTGAATTGGATGAAGTAAATTGTCAAAGACATTCTCTTGTGTAACTGGAAGTTCGACAGCCCATTATTAATTTCTACACTATGCTTTTGCATGCTGGGGTTATAAGACCTGTTGAGGATGGTAACATGAACGGGGTGGATATGGACTTCGAGGTATGGAGGTTACTGGTTTCTCACGACCCCGAAATATCTAGTATCTAAAGGTGGCTTGGTGTAATTTTACGTTAATTACAAAAAATAACGAAATATTGTAGTTGTATTTAATCTGAAAACTTTTTTTCTTTTTTTTTAATTCATTTTTTTTTTAATTGACAGTGGAACAAGAAATTGAAATAAACCCCATGAGGAATAGAAATTTGGGCATGGGGTCAGCTATGACCTTTTTTCAGTGGTTGAAAAAATACCGACAAAATGGCACCCTTAACAAACTAGCAATTACAATGTAAAATAGGCTCTTCAAAACTGCACAATACCGCTAGACCTTGGCTGCAGAATATTAAAACCCATTGATTCGTAGACAAAAGATAAAGCAGTTCGGGACAATGTATATAATAACCCGTTTTTCTATTTCTAGAAAAAGATATAAAAACATGAAGAATAAAATAATTGAATATGAGAACGCTGATAACTGAGGTCCAAGTTTTTCTCTAGATCTTAATCATCAGTGTTGTAATTTTGTAAAAATCTTAGGGGAAAGTGGGGGATAAAGTTAGAGCCAATTTTTCCAAATCCAGTGAAAATGACAGTGAGAAAATAAAAATGAGCCATAAAGTACCATAAAGGCAAGGATATACTAAAGAAAACTGACCTATTTCTCTTGATGCTTGAATTATACAGGCATATCTTAGTTATTACAAGATTTTTAGTAGAAAATAAAATTTCAGCTGAGAGTGGGGGTAAACTGGGATCTGGACGAGGCATTTGCCCCCCCCCCCCTGGTCCATAGCAAATTACGCCCCTGTTATACATGTAATATCTTTTGAAACATTATGTTGCATACTTATTGATTCTAAACTCAATACGTAAAACATTAATGTTGTATACTTCTTGATTCTAAACTCAAACGGGTTAAGTGTAGTGGGACAAGTAGCTAACGTGGTTAAGTCATCAGGATATCAGTGTCATCTGGTATTGGGTGACACTTGACATTTTTCCAAGCTTTGGAATAACTCCGTAAAGTCAAGGATATACTAAAGGAAACTGACATGTTTCTCGATGCATGAATTAGCCAGGCTTATCTTAGTTATTACAAGATTATTAGTAGAAAATAAATTTCAGCTGGGAGGATGGGGCAATTTAGGGCTGGAGGAGGCAGTTGCCCTCCCCCCTGGCCCATAGTAAATTACACCCCTGTTAAACATGTAAACAGTATTCAGATAATTTTCACTATCACACGAAATTTTGACTTAATAAATTACTTACTTGGAATTGACTTTTCTTCCTCGATATTGACTCAAAAAAGAATCTCTAAAAGAGAAATATCAAATTTTAGTCGCGAACTTAAGCACTATTGTTTGTTTCTTTAAATAATTAAAAAATTACTTGCTTGAAATCAGATTTTCTTCCTTCATGCTGACTTAAAAGAGAACCTGAAAAGAGAAATAGCAAATATAAATCATAAACTAAAGCACAATTGTTTTTTCTTTACATAATTGTAAATTGCTAACGTAAAATTGAATTTTCTTCCTCCGTGTTCACTAAAAAAAAAAAGTGAAAAAGAGCAATATTGAATATTAAACCTAAGCTAAACGAAACGTTTTTTTTTAAATCTCACCGCGTTTCTACCGCCTCATTTTGTTCTATTTAATTAATCTATTTAAAGTCTTAGCATTTTATTGAAAACAATAAGGCTTAAGAAGGCTGGAGATGGTGGTTTAAGAAGGCTTCTATATACAGCGCTTTATTGATGATTATCCAGCATTATGGAACTATCCCAGCTCTGGTTATTATCAAAAGTAACTTCCTTAGAAACCCAGAATGCTGAAGTCTTTGCTATTTGGAAAACACTTGTTAGGTTTTTTGTGAAATCCGTCTTATTTTAGTTCAAAGAAATGTTGCAAGTTAAGGCTTGGGATTTAGCTTAAAATGACATAGTTTGCTAAGATTCAGAATAATTATTTCATCCCGCTAAATTTTTTAACAGTAAAGTTTAGAATAAGTGCAAAGAGGACCTTCGGATGAAAATTTCCAAACTTTAAGATTTGAGCCTGGATTTAAAAAAGGATAGGATAGGTCAACGGTCTGACGTCCAGTCCGACACATTTAAATAATAAATTATTTGCTCTCTTTTGTGGAATAAGAAGATTTAAACCTAAGCATAAAAAACATGTTTACTAAGTAGCAATTGCTGAAAGATAGTCTAACGTGCCACGTTAAACCCGGACTTGCCTATTGTATTCCTCTGTAAGAGGAGGGATAATACGTTAAAACACTAATGGGGATTGAGTTAAAATTTTAGGCATCTGGAAAGGGGTATAAGACATGATGCTGTAAGTATGAAGAAAGCATGATATGATTTTGAATAGATATATTGTTTTATCATAGAACCCTATCTTAGAAAGAACCCTATTTATCATAGAACCCTATCTTAGAAGTTTCAAGCTCTTATCTACAAAAATGTGGAACTTCGTACTTTTTGCCAGAAAATCTATCACGGGTGCGTGTTTATTTGTTTGTTTTTTCTTTTTGCTTTTGTTTTTTCTCAGGGGTGTTCTATCGACCCATTAGTCCTAGAATGTCGTGAGAGGTGGATGAGAGGGATGACTTACTCCCCCACAGTTGCCGGGGGAGGGGCAGAAAATTAAAAACTTTGACCAGTGTTTGTATACAGTAATGGTGATTGGGAAGTGCACAGACGTTTTCAGGGGGACTATTTTGGTTTGGGGAGTTGAGGGGAGTCGGCTACGTGGGAGGATTTTCATTGGGGAAGAGAAATTCCATGAAGGGTACGCAGGGTTTTCTTGAATTTGAATCGAAGTAGTCAATTGGAGAAATACATGAACAGTCTGATTTTGCCCATGTATTTCTCCAATCAACTACTTCAGTTCAAATCTGTATCATTCAATAAGAATTTATCTTTGGCTCTTAAAAATAATTATTCCTTCTCTTTGTCGACGGTTCGACGGTTCGAAGCTACTTTTGGAGAGTCAAAAACAAAACAAAGACAAGTATTTTGACTCTCCGAAAATATCTTCGAACCGTCGATTAGAAGTTTCTCCATTTGGCTTATCTCTTCACAACTGAGAAAAACATTTCTTAGTTCATATGCATTGGGTTTTGTATTCATAACATTTTCAGGTTTTTGAAGAAATAGAATATTTTTTGACTTGTATATAAGTTCAAGTTCTCTAATTTCGCTGTCAATTTTGTATAGTTTATCATAGTTTATCATAGCTATTGTCTCGTTCTCTCTCATTAGAGCCATTTCAAATTCTAGCATATGTACAAGATCTTTTGAAGTTCCTGCGTTTACATCCTCTAAAATAATCGATTTAATTTTGTAGTATACTAGCTTTACCTTTTCTTCCTTACAGTCAGTTGAGGTTATCATCAATTTCACTTCAAAAGTTCTCATCAGATCTACCAACATGTCTATATCTTTACATTTTATGGCTTTATTTTTTGAGCCACAGCTGAAGGAGCCATGAATATTCAGCAAGATGAACGATAAAGAAATAAACTTTCTGAGAGTCATAATTAAACTAAAGCAAAATTCGAACGTCTCTGAATATATAGAAAAAATACAGCGAATCCAGCATTCTTGTGAATTTGCTAAGGTAGATAGAAAATTGTTGTTTCATGGTTTTTAACTGCTATTTCGTGCTATTCGATTTGATTTAACTATTTAGATCATTATCCTTAATTAGGAAACTGCAAGCATGGACAAATTTTTGCTTTAAGAGTTCCGCACCTACGGAACTGCATTATAATTATGCATAAAATGCATTATGTATATTATATATTGTATTATATATATCTTATTATATATATATATATATATATATATATATATATATATATATATATATATATATATATATATATATATATATATATATTATATGTATATTATGTATAATATATATATATATATATATATATATATACAATTATAAGAGAAAATTATATATATATGAATAAATATATTATATTATATACATTACATATTATATTATATTATGTATATTATTTATTATATAATAATTATATATTATGCGCATATGTATACATTATAGTTTTCTCTTTATTGCCCTAATGCAGTGCAAACTTATTCACAGTAAAATAACCAGGGGACAATTACACCTCCTTACTGCCCCCCTCTCTCAGTTGGCACGCCTGATGTAGGGTAAAGGATAACAACAACTTTGGAATTTCAACCCTTACAAATGTTGATTTATGTAGAACCTAGGAGGGGAAATAAGCATTAAACATAAGTGTATTAAATTTTAAAAATTAAAGGATCAAAGGGTAAACTTCAATCAACCTTCTTAATGTTAACGATCAAAAGCTACAAGCCTGGGGAAAGTTGCCTGATTTTTGAAAAAGTGACAGGATACCCCTCAAGGGAGTAGTGACGTTAAATTACACTGTCAAATTAAGAGCACACTATTGTAGAGGTTTCGATCTCATATCTACGAAAATGCGGAGTTTTGTTGGGTTTTTTTATTTTTGAGAAGGAAGGCCACGGATACGTGTTTATTTTTTTACTTTCTTAAGGGTTTATAGTATCGAGCTAGTATAACCCCAGTAAATCGGGAGGTGGTTTATTTGAACATAAACTAAAAGTATTAGTGCCTTTTTTAGTAGCCAATAAGATACTGCAACAATGAGTTACTGCAGCAAAGTGACATTTTCTGTCGTTTTGTGGCACTGAATTACAGTTTTGACTTTAAGAATGCAGAGGTCTCATCGATTGAAAATTTTGAGATGGCCAATCGATTTGAAATTATTGAAAAACTGTATATATCGAACATCCCAGTTTCAGAGAGAGCAATGCCGAACGGTGACACATTTCAATCAGTTCGTGGTGACGAACTGTAGTAAGGAGCGACCCGGCTCATAAGTAACCGAAACTCTTAAAAAACGGAATTTTGATACCAATAGTTACATCCAAAGAATCGTATTTTATGCTGATTTTAAACATGCAAGTTTCATCAAGTTCAGTCTTACCCATCAAAAGTTAAAAGCCTGATAAAATTTGCCTTATTTTAGGAAATAGGGGAAACATCCCCTAAAAGTCATAGAATTTTAACGAAACCATCAGATTCAGCGTATCAGAGAACCCTACTGTAGAGTTCTCAAGCTCCTATCTACAAAAATGTGGAATTTTGTATTTTTTGCCAGAAGACAGATCACGGTTGCATGTTTATTTGTTTTTTTTTTCCAAGGGGTGATCGTATCAACTCAGTTTTCCTATAATGTTGCGAGAGGGCTCATTCGTTTGGAAATTAAAAGTTTTAGTTCCCTTTCTAAGTGACCAAAAAATTTGGAGGGCACCTAGGCCCCCTCCTGCGCTCTTTTTTCCCAAAGTCACCGGATAAAAATTTCGAGATATCCGTTTTGTTCCGCATAGTAAAAAAAACCTAATAATTATGTCTTTGGGGACAGCTTAATCCCCCAAAGGCCCTCGGGGAGGGACTGCAAGCTACAAGCTTTGACCATTGTTTACATATAGTAATGGTAATTGACAAGTGTACAAACGTTTTCAGGGGTACTTTTTTGCATTGGGGGAATGTCTGGGGGAGGGGGTTACGTGGGAGGATTTTTCCATGGAGGAATTTATCATGCTGGAAAAGAATTTCCATGAAAGGGGTGATGGATTTTTTTGCATTATTTAAACAAATGAGAAAACAAACAATTTTTTTTCAACTGAGAGTAAGGAGCTGAATTAAAACTGAAAATGAGCAGGAATTGTTACGCATACAAGGGCGTTCGTCTCCTCCTCAATACCTTGCTCTTTACTCTAGTAATTTCAACAATTTATTCTACTGCCTTTGTGATTCAGGGGTCATTCTTAAAGAATTGGGACAAAATTCAAGCTTTAGCGTAATGAGCGAGATAATGACGAGGGGGCGAACCCCCTCATATATGTAATAAAAATATGCAAATAAAGAAGTTCCTTACGTAAGTTAATTCGTAAGTTACGTTTATTTATTACTAATAAAAAAGTTCGTAAGACAATAAACAGTTCTAGTTGCCTTTTTCAGTAACCGAAAATTGGAGGGCAACTATGCCTCCTCCCCCACCCCTTTTTTATAAAAGTCGTCGGATAAAAACTGAGAAAGCCATTTAGCCAAAAAAATTTAATATATAAATTTTGTTTTAATTATTCATGTGCGGTGAGCCAAAACCAAAGCATGCATTAATTCAAATACGTTCAGCCTGGGCCTCAGCTTGATAATATTATTTTTTTTCAGGACGAAAAGTGTATCGAGGGAAAATGAATTTCTAATTTTATTCCAGGTTCCCGAAAATTATTTTGGCGGGATTGACGATGTGCTGACCGATTTCTTTGGAGAAGAAGTAGCCAACACTCCTCCTATCGATATCCCTTCCGAAAGTGTAATTATTCAAGACTCATAATGGAATTTCAAGGGAATAGGGAACATTGTTTAATGCCAGTGAGAGGAGGGTTTGTTTCTCAAAAATATAGGTGTAGGCTAGGTTTTCAGTTTGGTAACTGGGACAATTCGATGCTGCTGGGAGGAGGAAGGGGCCCTCAAAAATAGAGCTATAGCTTTTAGGATAATAGCTGAGACAATTCGACGATGTTGGGAGGGGGTTTGATCCTCAAAAATAGAGGTGTAGGTTTCTTTTTTCAGCTTAATAAGTGGACAGTTCTCGGAGGGGATTTGGCCCTCAAAACTGAGCTATAGGTTTTGCTTTCTAATAATATATTCTTTTTTACAGGTTAAAACCAAACCTTTTCTAAGGGGAAATATGTTATTATTCTTTAGGTTCTTTCAACAATATTATTACCAGCTCAAGGGGTTTACAATCTCTAAGATGATATTGAATCACTAATGGAGAGAGAACAGGGCTCAGAGAAAAATGAGTGGGAGGGAGTAAATTTATGAGTGTGAGGATGAACCCAAATGCTGTAGCTCCTCCCATTATCACTAGACGTTTTTTTTAGGGATCTCGGACTTGACAGAGACTATGAGTGGGTAGATTATGAGCTAACACCCAACGAGCTTAAGGAAGTGCAAGCAGACCCGGGAGCGACCAACCCCCACAGCACTCACAGTGACCGTGAGGAGGGGAACCAGGTGGAGTAGGACAAAGTGGAGCTGGTTCACCCCTGAATTGCCAGATTTTTATCTTTGTGATTCTGCCTCGCGCAATGTTTGTGTTTTTAGGGCTGAGTTTGGAGACCCCTTCAACACTCTTACAGCTGATATTACCCATTCGGATCCAATTAAGGTATTACACTCATATCTGGGCAAGGTTCAAGTCCTTCTTGAAAGACAGATTTGGGAGACGGAAAGGAGGGACAGCGTTACAGTATCCGTCACACAATGTATTTTTATTTAAATAAAAATCTAGAGAAGCTTACCCGCATTATATACAAACGAAATTGTAGACACTTCAGCCAGACTTGCGCAATTTTGAGGGTATCTTTTCAGAACGGGTTAATAGCATTGCGACTAAGGTAGATAATTATAATGGAAAGGGGAGTGGTTCAATTCAGATTCATTTATTCAAAAATTCATATTCATCAAAATCTTCAACTTGCCCAAATGGAGAGACAAGCTCGACTACTGGGCAAGACATATAAACAAAATTTAACAATCCTCATTGATACAGAACAAACAAAAAATGAACCACTATTTCATCAATAAAATTAAAAAAAAAACAGTATCTTTAATGAGAGTATTTCAGGTGGAGTAAGTGGAGTGAGGCCAAAATAAAATATAAAATAAAAAAATTTTACCAACCGTTTTGCAAACAGATTCCATTATATAACTTTTTAATCGTCTCTTGAAAGATCGTTTTGGTAACTCAACAAATTTACGTAATGAATATTTGTTGGCTATTGATGGGATCATATACCGGAGGTTGAAACGGGATCTTTCATTTTTCACCAGAGGTAGTTTGTATGGGTTAACACATCTAGTTATCAGTGAATTTTGATGTTTGGACAGTAAATTCTGGTCTAAAAAGAAATTATGTACATGTTGAATCTTAGAAAACCAACTAGATAATAGTAGATGAGATTTCTGTGTAAGAGTCATTATGTCTAGAAGCAGGTAAGAGGTACGTGTTTCAGAGTGGATATCTGTACTCCTCGGGTGTTGTAAAAACTTATCTAGAATTCGAATAGCTTTGTTTTGCAGGGTTTGTAGTGGTTTAATATGTGATTTAAAAGTCAGCAAAAATATAGCTGAGCAATATTGGATGTGTGCATCAATTAGGCAAAAATATAGTTTTCTTAGAACCTTATATGAGAATAAAAATTTTAGTCGGTGGAGCAAACCTATATTTCTTTATAATTTTAGTCTCAACAACGATATATGTGTTTTAAAATTAATGTTAGGGTCAAAAACGATGCCTAAATATTTTGCTGTGTATACTCTTTTGATTTCATGAATAGTATCAATGGTAATTTTATTCAGAGAAATATTTTTCAACTTTTGATTTGATCTTCCATAAATAATAAATTTGGTTTTAACAAAATTAGGGACAAGCTTGTTAATTTGGAACCAATTTGTGATGGATTTTGCAACTTCAATCAGTTTTTCTTTCAGTGCATCTAGTGTTGGTGCTTTTAAACTTGCAATGTTGGTGCTTTTAAACTTCATCCGCAAACATATTTGTTGAATAACCATGTTTGAATAAGCGTTTTAGGGTTGCTTTGCTTGCTTTCTTTAATTAAAAAAATGTATTTGAATCGTGACGAAACTCTTGCTTTGTAATTCATAATATAAATTATATTGCAATAACAACAATTTTATCGCAATAAGTATGTCACGATTCTCAGAAATATTAGCAAAGCTAAGTTGGTTTGATCGCAGTAACCTATCCCATTGCACCTGCCTCTTTCCACGACAGCAAATTTTGAACCAAAGGTTTCTTGTTCAAACAAAAGTAAGGAGCGGCATTAAAACTTAAAAAAAAACAAGTAATTATTCATACAAGTGGTACAGCCCCCCTCCCAGCTGTTAACGCTAAGGTTTGACTTGTTGCCCGAATTTCATAAGAACAACTGTTCAAACATAAGGGACACTGGGACACAAATGACGACCGGGATACTGGGAATATAAATGACGACCGGGACACAGGGACACAACTACAACGGGGACGCCGGGGGGCACAGGGGGATATATAAATGACGACGGGGACACAGAGAATGTTCGATTAGCAATCACCATCAACAAAGCTCAAGGGCAATCATTAGAATCATGAGGTATAGATCTGAATACGGATTGTTTTTCCCATGGACAATTATATGTTGCATGTTCAAGAGTTGGTAAACCTGACAATCTATTTATATGCACAGACAATGGGACAGCAAAGAATGTTGTTTATTCGCAAGTTTTACGTAGTTAAAAATATATTTATATATATCTATCTCTATTCACAGGTGGGACACAGGGACACAACTACAATGGTGCGTAACTAATATGGCGCGTAACGACTTACGCGCGGGGGGGGGGGGGGCTTGGGGGGTGGTGAAGCCCCCCCAGGAAGTATATATATATATATATATATATATATATATATATATATATATATATATACCTTAAACTCTTGTATCAAAGGCTTATAAGAAAAACTAGAATAATTTCACAAGCAAACATAGATATTCACTTTGGACTGTATATCTTTCTCCAGAAAAACTAAAAAGGTGGGTTTTTGCTACTTTTTTGCTCCTCTTTTGCTACTTTTTTCTCCTCTTTCAACCTTCCTCCGTCTTTTTTTAATATCGATTACCTTTCTGTCATGATTCGGTCATGTTGTAGTATTTTTAACTTAGTTTTTGAAGTTTTATGCTTATTTTATCCAATTTAGGGCCAAAAACTAGTTTGTTCTGCACAAAACACAAGGTCATATTGCAAAACCGAGTTATCTCTAAATTTAATCAATTAGCGGTTGTTCAAATTTTTTTTTCAATTTTTTCAAATTTTTTTTTTCTGTTGCGAAGGAATACTTACCGAGCCGCCCCATGCTTAGCTCAGATTTAAATTAATTAATATGTAATTCTTTAGCACTTGCGTTAAGCCCATCCCAATGCTTTGCTCCCCTATATATAACAGTAAACGCAGTTTTACTTCAAATTTTGATTATTTTCTTTTTAAAATGTGGGAGACCATCCTTAGAATTTATAATATGATTCTGACTAAGGTACATTATTTCATTTGACCTCACAAAAAGCTAAATAAGTAGGATGGAATAAGTGACAAAGAAGCTTGTAAAATAAAACAGATTTCCGTTGGGAGTTATAATGTGTGACTTTAGAACGACTTTTGTGTGTGTGTTTTTTTTTTTAGTAATAGGAATTTGTTTTTAAAAAACAAACAAAATCAGTCGATAGTCAATCAAAGGCATGGCTCGCAAAGCAGAAAATCTAGCAAGCAGACAATAACAATAACAAATATGTTGTATAAGGAGTTGGAGGGTGAAACCATGTACCGAGAAATAAAAACATGAGTACAAGACACAATGAAACTACATAATGCCATAATCCCGAAATAACAATAGCCCCAAAAGAATAATAAACAATAATTAACTAGATCTACGTTGCATGGGCAACGTGAGGTGTTGCGGCAACCTTTGCTCGGCTTCGCCGAGTAAAGTGTTGCGAGAGCAACACTTTGGTTTTGTTTCCTCGCTGCGACTAAACGCTGAAGTTGTTAATCTGTAAGGATGCTAAAATACATACTAGGTACACCAACTCGCAAAAGTTGCAAACTCCTCATTGCTAAAGATGATTGTAGCCTTACAGCCGATTATTACTTACAAGTCCCCTACATGTCTTACCACTGGAACCAAATTGGTCTTAGCATCAAATACAACGGAAACAAAAAATAGGTACACCAACTAGTAAGAGTTGCGAACCCCTCATTGCCGAGGATGATTATGAGCTAACAGCCGACTGTTGCTTACAACTCCCCTATATGTCTCACAATTGGTATCGGCCTATTTTTGGTTTCAGTGTGTACCTTACTACTGAAGTTGTCAACCCCTTTAAATTTTCAAACTGGTATATCTCATGAAGGAATTTTTGTACAAAAAAATGGATGACATATACTTTGATCAGCTCATCAAAAGCTATCGACTGCCGTCGAAAAAAAAATCTATCTGTCTTAGTTCAAAAGTTGACTTTTTTGCCGTAGGCCAACTTTCTAACGTCATCACTTAGAAAGGAGCAAAGGATAAACTCTAATTTCTTTAGCAATGAGAGAACTTTTAAAGTTTAAGAGGCACATCTGATACCATTTCTCTACCGCAATCCCAAGTGCGAAAAACCGAATGATAAACTCAGCTGAAATCACGAACAGAAATGGGTAGAAACAATAGATGGCAGCACTTTCGGACCCGTGGGAAAATGCCGCTTTTTTGCTTCTCTAAATTTTTCTATTTATCACTCAAAGAAGATATATTGGCTGTGGGGCAGGGTAACTGTCGCATATATTTAACACTTATAGATTTTAGTCCATCTTCAATTTGAAACTGGCGCCTGCCTGCTTGCCTGCTAGAACGGAGCTTTCCACTCGAAAGCAGAAACATGGTTTGATGAAACGAAAGCTTGGCTGCATAACTTCAGATAGTCCTCTCTGACATAGGCTATACAACTCCTCTTCACTTCACACACTATAGGCTCTGGCTCAAGGACAAGCAAAAACCATCCTTTTTGGCCCCAGGCAAGAGTTCTACGAAGCTTTCCAAAATGTAAAGTCATATTCATCAATCCGGCCTAAGGTCCACACTTTCCGTAAAAACCGCAGAGGTTAGACCCTTACCATTTTCTAGGAATAAGCTGAAATCGGGGTGCTAAGAACAAAAAAAAAAAAAAAATACGACAAAACCAAAGTGTTGCTCTCGCAACACAATAACTAAAACAAATAACTGAATAAAGAAACAGAAATCCAAAACACCATAATAAATTTTATTGCCATTCAGTTTTCATCTGTTTCCAAGGTATACTTACCGAGCAGTCCCATACTTAGCTCAGATTTAAATCGATTAATATGTAATTTTTTAATACTTGCATTAAAGTTACTACATACTGACCTCATCGAATTCCCTATCCTACAAAATAATTAAATTGCATAATTCCTTGGCGTTTTGCAAAAAGGGCCCAAGACTACTTTTCCTAATTTTACAGGAAAGCAAAGTAAAAATAAATAAGGTTTTTGGTATAAGAGAAAAAGAAGAAGAAGAAATTATAACAGCACAGTATGAAAATAAATCAAATTACATTTTGGATACTTCTCTAATTTCACCAGGTCACGAACACACCAGAAATTTGATTAAAGATATATGCAAAATAGTTAACAAACATGTTTATCAGATGAAAGTTGTTATGTAGACCGAATTTTTTTGTTTGGGGGGGGGGGGGGAGAAAAGACACACTTGAAACGTGTCACTTGTATAAAAAAATTAGAAAAAGAAAAGAAAAGTTTAATTTTGTTGGGGGTGCACAACCCCAAAGGAACCCCCTCTCCTCTGTGTGCAAGTGAATGGATTACTAAGGGATCATTTCATAAAAACATAAAAATTATGCCATTCTGTATAACCCAAATCTAGTCAAGTCACGGAATGATCTTCATATTCTTAGCTGCAATAGAATTTATTTGACATAACAATCTAGGAAAAATAAGATGCTCATTTTTTTTTCGTCCTAATATTCCCAGAATGAGATAAAGACTACTAAATATTCATTATGGGTGACATTTCTTACTTCTGATTTTAGGCAAAATTAAAACATTGTTCTATGTATTTCTTTATGTTTCCAGTCTACAGTAGTGCCAATCCTGTACCTACTATTTTCTTTGTTTTTACTATTTATCGGTAACGAACAACAATTTATATTTTAAACAGATTAACCTTGATCTTTTAGTTTCTGTCGTCGATTAACATGATGTTAGCTAAATACTAAAATTACTCATTATCAAGAAATTTAAAAATGATCTGTTTTTTTTCTTCTTTTTATTTATGTTAACTCCTCTAAAAAATAAACTGATATGATCTGTTAGGAAATATCGGTCCAAGGTTTTTGGCTGTAGCCATCTGAACCTCTCATGAAATTTCAGAAAAAAACTTTTTTGAAGATTACTAATCCAAAACAAACCAATTCTTTTATTGGTGATCAGTATTGTACACCACTCCATTCATTGAAAAAGAAAAATTCAGGCTTTAATTTTCTGAATCCTGTTTTTATTTCTCAGTCGATGATAGGGAATATATTATGACATGCTTTCTTTATGATATTAAATAAAAAAAAGTAGTTTTTTTTAACTGAAAGTAAGGAGCGACATTAAAACTTAAAACGAACGGAAATTACTCCGTATATGAAATGGATTGTACCCTCCGCAATCCCTCGCTCTTTACGCTAAAGCTTTTAATTGTTTTAAAAATTAGAATTGTGGCAAAGAGTCAAACTTTGGCGTAAAGAGCGAGGGATTGCGGAGGGGACAATCCATTTCATATACGGAGTAATTTCTGTTCGTTTTAAGTTTTAACGTCGCTCCTTACTTTCAGTTAAAAAAACTAGTTTTTTTTTTATGTAATAGCAGAAAGAAGCCACTCAAAAACATTCTTCTCAAATGTTTAGTCTGAACAAAGGTAGGTGAAACATGAATAAATCTGCTACTACAGGGCGGTTACGGTTGTTCAAAACGTGTTAAGTTACATGATACATTTTACAGGAGAATGAACAAATTTAAAATGGCCTTTTTGTAAATTTTAAATTACTGTACAAAATTTAAATAAAAATACAAAGATTTAGAATATGTAAAATTCAAGTTTATAGAAATTTTAAATATAACTTTTTTTTATCTAATGAAGAAAAAATACAATTTGAAATTCAAAAACGGTCTTGGCGAGTATGGGTTTCAATCCTTTAGCAGCACAAAGCCATACAAAATCATTCTTCTTAAGTATTTAGTCTGAAAAAAGGGTGGACGAAACATGAATAAATCTAGTTCTACATGGCGGTTCTGGTTTTTCAAAAGGTGTTAAGTTACATGACACATTACACAGGGAAATGAAAAAAATTTAAATTGCCTTTTGGAATATTTAAAATTATAAAAGTTAAATAAAAATGTAAAGATTTAAAATATGTGAAATTTAAATTTATAGAAATTTTAAATTTCCTTTCTTATTAAAAACAAATATACTTTGAGATTCAAAAATGGTCTTTTTGATCTGGTGAAGGGCTTCTCCTCGCTCACATAAAAAGTTTAGAAGGAACAAACTGTATAACCACAAAAAAACATACTCACAAGCAAGTCTGTTGGGTTGCTGATAAAGGAGCTAGAAAATTTAAGTTTATAAAGATTACAGATTTGAAAACTTAGATTAAAATTTTTGATTTAAAAACGGTCTTTTTGATTTGGCGAGTAAGGGTTGCAATCTTTTAGCAGAACGAACCCATACAAAGACATTCTTCTTAAATGTTCAGTCTCAAAAAAGGGTGAGCGAAACATGAATAAATCTAGTACTACATGGCGGTTTTGGCTTTTCAAAAGGTGTTAAGTTACATGTCACATTTTACAGGAGAATGAACAAACTAAAAAATGGCCTTATTGTTTTGAATGTTGTTAATAACCAAATGTTGGAATAAGGTTTCTCGGGCCCTTGATGATCTCCAAAAAAGGCTTTAAAAGCTCTAATTTCTGACTGTTTCTGAAGGGAACAGTTAAAAGGTTTACACACATACATATATATATATATATATATATATATATATATATATATATATATATATATATATACATATATATATATATATATATATATATATATATATATATATAACGAAAAGAGAAATTACTAATGCAACAGCACAAACACATTAAAAAAAAAGGAAGACAGAAGGAGAAAAGGAAGACTGCTTTCCTAAATTAGTGATTAATATAGACCATCACTTGAATAAGGCCCTAACCCTACTTATCCACACAATCACATAGGTCAAACAGCATAGCCATACACAATCAGCCATAAAGAATAATCCATGGACAGGCAGTCATGTCGTCAATAAGTACAAGTCGTCATTTACCAAACAATAAAAACAGTAAAGACAAATAATTCAGAGGCAACAATCCAACACAAGGGCTCATCAGGAGAATACACACTTGCCTATAGGGTTTCGGCACTTTAAATTCTCTACCCAGTCAAGTGGTTTGCCTACCATAGAATACCTATGGTATCCCTGCATTAGGTATCACCCCCAAAATATATGCCTATGAAAAAAAACAACAAAAAAAAAACAACAAGCAAATGTAGAACAACCAAGCAACACCAAAACAAGCTTATCCTGTTAATATATTCCTCTGCTTAGCAGCAAAAGGTAAACTAAATGTGATAAATTTTACCAAATCACAAATATTAACTCTTTATAGCCAGGAATTCTGAATTTAGATTATTTACCTATGCAGGGAAAGGACAAAAGTAAGTAGTAAAACTCAGGGGTGGACTAGTACCAAAAAAGCTTGGAGGGTGGCGATGGTGCTAATCCCCCGGGCCTAATTTTCTATGGCGCAGGGGGCAACTGCCCCTCCCAGACCTGGGATTGCCCCTCAGCTGAAATTTATGTTTCTTCAAAAATCTTGTCAAAACTAAGATAAACCTGCATTATTCAAACAACAACAGAAATGGGTGGGTTTTCTTCACTATATGTTTACCTTTATATTACTATAAAGTATCTTTATAGTACTTTTATAGTAGGCCTACTATATAGTACCTTTACGATGGCTCATTGTTCAGTTTTTCCTGACATTTTCACTTGACTTGGGAAAATTTGCTCAAACTCCCCCTCCCCCTTACAATTTTTATTAAATTATGCCATTACTGATCCCCAAGTGTATACGCAACCATCTATCTGAGTTTGTTTGTGGTGGGCAGGTATACTAAAAGTTTAATGGGAGCAAAAAATAATAAAGTGCTTTATGCACGTTTAAGAACTTAAACGTGCCTTATTGCATAAACATCAATTAGAGCAAAATTAACGTTTAAGAACTTACGTTGAATGTTTAAGCACGTTTAAGAACTTAACGTGCCTTATTGCATAAACATCAATTAGAGCGAAATTCAACCAAGAACAACTCGAATTTAGTAATATGTAATTTAGGTTTTGTTTGGATTGCGAAATAGAATTTCGATGAAATTCTGGCTAATATTTCTACACAAATTTTGTGCAGATGACCCTTTGCAAAAACTATTAAATTGTTGTAGACTAATTAACTTTAGGGATAGGTTTATTGTTGCGGTCTTCTTAATTAAATGAATAATCATATATAGATCCAGAATACACTGACTCTTGCAAGTCATAGCTCCTACCGCTTTAAACTATATCACATATAAGCTACGTTGATGATAGTTGTTGAGACCAAGACGATCCAATAGCATTTCCAGTTGATTCACTTATTACCAGTTCAGAAGAGAGGTTAGACGCAAATCTTCTACTTACTAACTCAGACTAGTCATGATTTTTTTCGTGTCGGTTCGACAGTTCTTAACACTAATGGGCATTGAAACCTCGCATGAACTTACGAGGAGACCAGAAAAAGGATATTTTCAATGCCTGGTGGTTTTAATCGGCGTAAAACTTTCGCTCAAGCAGAGTAAAATAATTGTTGGGGTGAAGCTGTCTCGGGATTTAGGAATCTTGAGAAAGCCCATTCAGGGAAATTGGACTGAAAATGATCGTCACTAATAGATTTAATGAAAAGCACCAGTACAGCTAATTTTTCCATAAACTTTGATTGAGGTCCAACAGCTAAGTTAGATTGAAAACAACCATCACTGATGGATTTAATGGAAACTACCAGTACAATTGGTTTTTCCACCAACTTTGATTGAGGTTCAAAAGCTAAGTTAGATTGAAAACGAATATCACTAATGGATTTAATGGTAACTGCAAGTACAATTAGTTTTCCCACTAACTTTGATTGAGATCCAACAGCTAAGTTAGATTGAAAAAGACCATCACTGATGGATTTAATGGAAACTACCAGTACAATTAGTTTTTCCACCAACTTTGATTGAGGTTCAAAAGCTAAGTTAGATTGAAAACGAATATCACTAATGGATTTAATGGTAACTGCAAGTACAATTAGTTTTCCCACTAACTTTGATTGAGATCCAGCAGCTAAGATAGATTGAAAAAGACCATCACTGATGGATTTAATGGAAACTACCAGTACAATTAGTTTTTCCACCAACTTTGATTGAGGTTCAAAAGCTAAGTTAGATTGAAAACGAATATCACTAATGGATTTAATGGTAGCTGCAAGTACAATTAGTTTTCCCACTAACTTTGATTGAGATCCAACAGCTAAGTTAGATTGAAAAAGACCATCACTGATGGATTTAATGGAAACTACCAGTACAATTAGTTTTTCCACCAACTTTGATTGAGGTTTTACAGCTAAGTTAGATTGAAAACGAATATCACTAATGGATTTAATGGCAACTGCAAGTACAATTAGTTTTTCCACCAACTTTGATTGAGATCCAACAGCTAAGTTAGACTGAATACCACCATCCCTAATCGATTTAATGGAAAGTGCCAGTGCAGTTAGTTTTTACACAAACTTTGATTGAGGTTCAACAGCTAAGTGAGACTGAAAACGACCGTCACTAATAGATTTTGGATAAGACTGAAATTGAAAGAAGAAATTTGTTTACGTTTCAGGTCTCATCAGAGGATGAAGTAGGGCCAATTACAATATTCCAGGAATTTAACGTAGAGCTGAAAGGTATCTAATATAGCTGTACATTTTATATGTTTATGCTTGATTTTCATAATTCCTGTCTCATTCTTCCTTAATATTTCTTTTATTGTGTATGTACATGTGTCTTCGACAAAATGCGATGATTTTCCTATATGTTTTTGAAATAAAGTTTGTAAAAGTAATCTTTATTGTAAAATCTAACGATTCTGTTTTGTGAGTTTTAGACAATTTTATTGTAATGATTCGTCTTAAGGTTTGTCAACCGATTTATTGTAGCGTAACCTACATGTAAATTAACACCAATGAGCATAAAATGAAACAAAAACTATTTGAGTGTCATAAGAAGTAACTGTGAGTCTTAATAGAATATTTATTAATCATAATTTTTATTATTTAATACAGCAAAAGAATCGATTTTTATGTTGACTTTTTATGTCTCGTTATTAGATTCAGTACATTGGAGAATCCTACTGTGGATGTTTCAAGCTCCTATTTAAAAAATGTGGTGTTTTGCTTTTTTAGAAGAAAAATCACGGATACATATTAATTTTTTTTCAAGGGTTGATTGTGTAGAATCGATAGTCCTAGATGATTGTGAGAGGACACATTTGAAAGTAAATTAGGAGTTCTAGAGCTTTTTTAAGATAATAAAAAGATTATGTCACGGGGAAGTTGCGTTTTCTCCCATTTATAGCACCAAATTACGATTTTGCGCCACGGAGGACCAGACTTCTATCCGATAAAAAAAAAAAAAAAATCTGAGATAGCCAATCGATTTAAAAGTATCAAAGAAGCTACTTATTGAGCTTCCTGGTTGCGGATGAAGTAATGCCCTACGGTGACGCATTCCTTCCTGAAAAGTCACACAAGTACAGATAGGCTACTTCAGACGGGAAATTTGTTTCTGAATTAGAGTTTCACTCCTTTTGTTTAAATTGAGTTTTAAAAAAAAGTCCACTTAAAGGTACTTCAGTCGGGAAAATCTTTTGATCTACGCCTAGTCGACGTGTCCTCGATCCCAAGGGTGAACTGGTATCGTGTACTGTAGTTGTGTAAAGAACAAGAAATACAGTAATTTTAATAGCAATATTACCCAAAGCAGTCGATAAAAATGACCAGACACTCGGTAAATCTATCCCCCCTCAACATTTTGGCTAGTGACCGCTCTGGTCAGTACCAAACTAAGTCCACAAGAAGTCATTATTCGTACTTCTTGGCCCCAGCACTCTGTGCACTTCCATCATAAGGTGACTCTTCTACAGTTGCTACTAATTACATATTATATTCTTTAACCTTTCATATTACTTTTATTATTTTATTGTTTTTATTACTTTATTATTCACATTATTTTCTTTAAGCTTTATCTTACTCTGCTATGATAACTCAACCCCCAAAAGCACGACAAAGAATGAAAATCAATAAAAATGTAAAAATATATGCTATACCCTACTTTTTGCCTATATTCTATAGATAGAATATTCCAAAATTCCTTCTGTTCTTCATTATTTTTATTTGCGATACCGTCTCTTTGGCTGCTCAATTTCACATGGTGGAGGAATTTTCCAAAGGGGGTGAAGAATAAGCCTGACACCAGTAGAGCATGCCTCACTGTGGTGGACGGCAATAGGAAATAATGCCGTTCAGCAAAAGGTGTCATTGTTGAGAATGGATGTAGAACCAGAATTATCGTCAAAGAATGCTCGATTCCTAACCATATAATTTCAAACAGCGTTCGTTTAATTTTTGTTTTATTGAAATACGATTTTACTCGTGATCTTTGGATGTTAGATTTTCAGATCATTGCCTCCACTGTTTACATCACACATGTTGTCTTCCATTTCCTATTAAGAATCTGCTGCTGTACGTTAAATACCAAAACAAATGCTCTTACAAAACGATGAATTTCAACTGCTTTCGTCATAATATCTGGTTTAAGTATACAAAATTTAACAAAAATGGAGGTGGGTCGTGGGATATACAAACATCTAATACAGAGAGTTTACTTGTACAAATTATTGCGGCTCGGGAACTATTTGTTCTTATTCTGTCTTGAAATTTGATAAAAAGACATTTATGTTCTGAGTAGGCTACTATTCAACTTAACCACATAATTGACCAAAAACAAAAGGTCGACAATGAGATTTAAGTTGATGTTTAACCCAAACCATTGGGAGCAAATATAATGGGTTTTTCTTTGGAGGAGATCAAATCTACAAAATTTGAATGATTTGGGGACTGACGACTCATTTTTAATTATTTTCAGTGTTCTTAATAGAGCTATCGATATTTTGTTTTGGTTTAATAGTCTAAAAGAAAACCGATTTAATAGAACCTTCGATTATCCAAAATTCACTTTTAAAGATTTTAGCAGTGGGAAGGATTTTGGTTTACTCCTGTTGTAAAGCGAGTTTGGTACTTCTATGTATTTTCAGTTGGCCTACTGATGAATATTACATGTCTAAAGCAGATTTAAAGATTTGCTTACTTTTTAATAAACCTAATGTACTTTTACTGATAATATAAGTACTCAGTTGTATTTTTAATTGTACTTGCTATACTTTTGATGCTTATTCTATACTTTTAAAATAATTCTATTAACGATATTATTATTTTGGAATTAATTTTCCGATTAATATAGCCTCGATTAATAAAAATTAACTTTAAGCATATGGAAGGGCATATAATTAAGGTTGTTACGCTATTCCACTTTATTTTGCATAGGAACCTTCGTTTGAAAGCATATTAAATATATCTTCATTTTTAATAGATGAGATTAAAGACACTAAAGACAAGCGTTTCAATTGCTTGCTTGTTGTCTTAGAAACAATTCCGGTGGAACTTTTTTTTTTATTTTGTATCACAAAATTCTGTTTAAAAGGATGTTTCCTCCTCATTCTTGTTTTTTTTTTTTACTTCCTTTTAGTTTAAAATGTGGCTATTTTTTTATGGAAGCTTGAATATATCTAAGCAAGATATCCTATAAATATTATCTAAATTTTATTGCTGTATTCTAAGTATATTAGAAGGCGGACTGTTATGGGTGTAATGCTATTAACTTGTTACAAAGATTATTTAAACATGACCTTTTTTTTTGTTTTTCTTTTTTTAAGATTTTTTTTAAATCTTCGACAGAAATAATACAGAGTGCGGGGAGACAACGGGTAGCTTCCGCCTTTCCTGCTACGGTGGTTGAGCTCCCAGCAAGCAAGGTCAGTGTCTTTACTTTTTGGAAGATTAAGTTCAAAATATTCCCCTAATTTAGCCTAATTACTCCTAGTTCCCTTGGTCTTGATCTCATACGTGCTGGTTGAGCATCACGACAGGAACAGTTAGAGTTACTCTGGTAGTTCATAAGCTCAGTTCTGTGGCTTAGAGCATTAGCAGTTAACTGCATTTTAGTGTAGAATGTTGCCTTTTTTTAATGGAAATTTGAAAATACCCGAGCTATTTAACCTGAAAATATTATTTACTTTTTTACTCTTTTTTTAGAACAATGAATGGTATGTTGTGACGAGCATAAACCATTGTATTTATTTTTGGATAGAAGAACTGTGAAAAAGATCAGTTTTTTTTTTTTTTTTTTTTTTTTTTTTTTTTTTTTTTTTTTTTTTTTTTTTTTTTTTTTTTTTTTTTTTTTTTTAATGGAGGAGATAATATTTTAATAAATTTATTTAATTCTTCTGGAAGAATAATATAGACAGCTGGTAGACAAAGTGTATAAGCCTCGTGTAGTTAGTAATAACCAAAAGACTAAGCAGTTTTTTTGCTATCTTAAAAATCTACATTTCGGTAATAAACCTCGTTTATAAAACATGTATTTACTTTGTGCAGTTAGTAACAGCCAAAAAACTCCCCAGATTTTTATTTTATTTTTATTTTTTCTGGCTTTCTTAAAATTTTGCATTTTGGCTTTCAACCTCGTGTATAAACCTCTATTACCCTTGTGTAGTCAGTAAAAGTTTTTGCTTCCTTATCAATCTTTATGTCGGCATGTTCAGATTTGCAATAAATAAGCTGGAAAACTATAAACGTATTTTTTTTTTTGGTTTTTTAATGATTTACGAAAAAGTTAATAAAATATACTATTTTTGTGTTAATGGAAGGTATGAAATATACTGAAATCGAGGGTTCGATTCGATTGTTTGTTTTCTTAGAAGCAAGTTCTGGTGAAACTTATGTTTAATTGTCTCACAAAATATCTCTTAATGATTTTTATTTTTCTTCAAATCGTATTTTACTTTACCTGTGTTTTAGTGTAAGGTTTAATTGGATTTTTAATTGAGGCTTTGAAATAACTAAGCTAGATACCCCATAAATAAAACCACTTTTTGTTGCCATTTTAAGCATATTGGTTTTTTAGGTGACTTTCTGTTTATCTCTATTACATTTTACTTTGCATGGACACGCGTAAAAGCTTAAAAAATGTGTAAAAAAATAAATAAATAAATAATAACAGAAGAAAGATCAAAGTTGCTTAAATTGTCCTCTCTCGTGATCCAGTCCCACAAATCATCAACCGTTCGTAAGGAGATGCTTCTTTAACCGGAAAGAAAAAATTGAGACAACTGGAGCAAGAGAAAGAATAAGCATTAAAAAAACATGAAGTTTCTTTTAGGAGGGAGAAGGTACAAATAACAACAAAATAGTTTGGTGGCTACAGTAGAATTTTCGTGAAAGTTTTTTATGTAAAGCCTAAATGCGGTGAGACAGTGGTACTGCTATCACTTAGGATGCAGCAATGGCGTTGAGCACTTTTACACCGTTGTTCATTTTGGGCATCGATGTGGCAGTGGTTTCAGCTCTTTCAAAACGGTTGCAAAGTCAGTTTCATGTTTTCATCCCGCTCAACAGTCTTTAACCAAATCACTGTACAATTCTAAACAAAGTGGCTATCACATAATTCTGTTTGGGTGATTTTGGGGGCAAAAGTGGCGTGAGAGGGAAGCTAGTTGCCCTCCGATTCCCTGGTCACTTAAATCCAAGGACTATTGGTTCGATGCAACCACTCCTGGGGAAAACAAACAAACATGCCTCCGTGATCTTTCTTCGGAAAAAGAACATATAATTCCACAGTTTTACAGATGAGAGGTTGAAACTTCTACAATAGGGTCCTCAGATACATTGAATCTAATGCTGTGACTTTTAGGGGCTGTTTCTCCCTTTATTGAAAATAAGGCAAATTTTCTCATGCGCTTAGTTTTTCATAAATAACTCTAAGCTTAATGAACCTTCTATATTTGGATTCAGTTTTCGGTAGTATTGAGGTTCATTACTTACAGTTCATCACCACGAACTGTTTGGAAAATGTTGGCACCTACATTTACCCAAAAGCTAATAGAGTGGGATTAAACGTGGAAAGATACAGATTGAGAGCGCAAAATGATGGTCGATCTACAATGGTGGTCGAAACTAAATAGCAAATCTTGAAAATGCACCAGCTAAATAACATGTGGAATGCATATATTCAAGCTAAAAATAGTGTTGAAGACTTTCATTTTTACCTTTCAAAATGCTGATTCAATCCTCAACTCTTCCGCTCAACAGTGATTTGGTTAAAAGACTGTTGAGCAGGATGAAAACATAAAAATGACTTTACAACCGTTTTGAAAGAGCTGAAACCACTGCCACATCGATGCCCAAAATGAACAACGGTGTAAAAGTGCTCAACGCCAATGCTGCATCCTAAGCGATAGCAGTACCACTGTCTCGCCGCATTTAGGTTTTACATAAAAACTTTCACAAAAATCCTACTATAGCCACCAAACTATTTTGTTGTTATTTGTACCTTCTCCCTCCTAAAAGAAACTTCATGTTTTTTTAATGCTTATTCTTTCTCTTGCTCCAGTTGTCTCAATTTTTTCTTTCCGGTTAAAGAAGCATCTCCTTACGAACGGTTGATGATTTGTGGGACTGGATCACGAGAGAGGACAATTTAAGCAACTTTGATCTTTCTTCTGTTATTATTTATTTATTTATTTTTTTACACATTTTTTAAGCTTTTACGCGTGTCCATGCAAAGTAAAATGTAATAGAGATAAACAGAAAGTCACCTAAAAAACCAATATGCTTAAAATGGCAACAAAAAGTGGTTTTATTTATGGGGTATCTAGCTTAGTTATTTCAAAGCCTCAATTAAAAATCCAATTAAACCCTACACTAAAACACAGGTAAAGTAAAATACGATTTGAAGAAAAATAAAAATCATTAAGAGATATTTTGTGAGACAATTAAACATAAGTTTCATCAGAACTTGCTTCTAAGAAAACAAACAAGCGAATCGAACCCTCGACTTCAGTATATTTCATACCTTCCATTAACACAAAAATAGTATATTTTATTAACTTTTTCGTAAATCATTAAAAAACCAAAAAAAAAAATACGTTTATAGTTTTCCAGCTTATTTATTGCAAATCTGAACATGCCGACATAAAGATTGATAAGGAAGCAAAAACTTTTACTGACTACACAAGGGTAATAGAGGTTTATACACGAGGTTTAAAGCCAAAATGCAAAATTTTAAGAAAGCCAAAAAAAATAAAAATTTTTACACTGCACAAAGTAAATACATGTTTTATAAACGAGGTTTATTACCGAAATGTAGATTTTTAAGATAGCAAAAAAAACTGCTTAGTCTTTTGGTTATTACTAACTACACGAGGCTTATACACGTTGTCTACCAGCTGTCTATATTATTCTTCCAGAAGAATTAAATAAATTTATTAAAATATTATCTCCTCCATTAAAAAAAAAAAAAAAAAAAAAAAAAAAAAAAAAAAAAAAAAAAAAAAAAAAAAAAAAAACTGATCTTTTTACAGTTCTTCTATCCAAAAATAAATACAATATTTTCTATTGTAATATTGATACCCCATAAATAAAACACTTATTTATAAAACATGAGAAACCATTCTTATGATACTTGGTATCTACCAAGTGACAGTGATCGCAAATTCGGTCGGCCGGTCTGTTTGTCTGTGTTTTTCCCGGTTTCACTAGTTTAGGCACTTCCAGGTAAGCTAGGACGATTTTGCAGGTGTATTAGGAACTAGGCCAGATTAAATTATAATTTTTGTTTCCCCGATTCGACTATCTGGGTGGGGGGGGGGAGTGAGGGGACGGTTAAATCGGAAAAAATAGAAAAAATAGGTATTTTACTTACGAACGGGTTATCGGATCTTAATGAAATTTGATGTTTGGAAGGATATCGTGTCTCAGAGCTCTTATTTTAAAGCTCGACCGGATCTGGTTATATTTAGAGGAGTTGAGGGGGGAAACCTAAAATCTTGGAAACCACTTATAGTGGAGGGATCGGGATGAAATTTGGTGGGGAAAATAAGGACAAGTCCTAGATATGTGATTGACATAACTGGAACAGATCCGCTCTCTTTGGAGGAGTTTTTTTTTGGGGGCGGAGGGTCAATTCTGAAAATTAGAAAATATGAAATATTTTTAACTTACGAAGGAGTGATCGGATCTTAATGAAATTTCACATTTAGAAGGACCTCGTAGCTCAGATCATTATTTTAAATCCCAACCGGATCCAGTGTCATTGGGGGGGGCGGACTGGAAATCTTGGAAAACACTTAAATTGGAGAGATCAGGATGAAACTTGATTGGAAGAATAAGCACAGGTCCAAGATACGTGACTGACATAACCGGACCAGATCCGCTCTCTTTGTTGGAGTGGGGGGGAGCAATTCGGAAAATTAGAAAAAAATGAGACATTTTTAACTTACGAAGGAGTGATCGGATCTTACCGAAATTCCATATTAGAAGGACCTCGTAAGTCAGATTTCTTATTTTAAATCCCAACTGGGCCCAGTGTCATTGGGGGGGGGGGCCGGAAATCTTGGAATAGGCTTAAAGTGGAAAAACGGAAAACGTGAAAATGTGAAAATTGAGGTATCTTTATCTTACGGATGGATCATCGGATCTTTATGAAACTTGATATATAGAAGGATCTTATGTCTCAGATCCTCCGCTTTCAATTCGATTTGGATCCGGAGACATAGGGGGCTTGAGAGGGGAAATAGAAATATTGGAAACTGGAAAACTTGGAAAACGCTTAGAGTGGAGAGATTGGGATGAAACTTTGTGGAAAGAATAAGCACAAGTTATGAATACGTGATTGACATAATTGGAATGGATCCGTTCTCTTTGGGGGAGCTGGGGGTTTTATTTTGGAAAAATTCGAAAAATTAATGTATTTTTAAATTAAGAACGGGTTACCGGATCTTAATGGAATTTGATATTTAAAAGGAACTCATGTCTCAGAGCTCTTATCTCAAATCCCGACAAAATCTGTTGAACTTGGAGGGAGTTAGAGGGGGAAACCGGAAATCTTGGAAAACACTTAGAGCGGAGAGATCGGGATGAAACTTGGTGGGTAGGATAAGCAAATGTCGCAGATACATGATTGACGTAACTGGACTGTATCCGCTCTCTTTGGGGGTGTTAGGGGGTGGGGCTTAGTGCTTTGGCGAGTTTGGTGCTTCTGGACGTGCTAGGACGATGAAAATTGGTTGCTGTGTCAGGGAGCTGCACACATTAACTTGATAAAGTCGTTTTCCCCGATTCGACCATCGAGTTATTTTTAATTTACGAGTGGGTGATCGGATCTTATGAATTTTGATGTTTAGAAGGACCTCGTGACTCGGAGCTCTTATTTTAAATCCCGACCGGCATTAAGCCTCTGATTTTCCTTTTAAATCAATCTATTGATTTTTAGAATTTTGCTAGAGCTCATATCATATGAGCTCTTAGCTCTTGTTTAATTAGTTCCTCAAGTTCAACTTCTACGACTTTCTCCATCTTATTGGTAAATTTAGTTTCTAGTAATTAATCCCTTAGTGCTGCCAGTACTGCCTAAACTTACAACTTCACTTTTAAGTTCCTTGCAACTTCAACTTCTTCAACTGTCAGTATCTTAATGGCAAATTTAGGTTCTAGTAATTAATTTCTTAATTTTTCCAATACTGCCTCAACTTCCACTGACAACAGCTGTTGCAACTCATCCCAGAGAGATGACCATTCTCTTTAATCAACGGATTGGGGAAGGATCTCAGAAACAACTGTCAAGTTCTGGAGATGAACAAGTGAATCAAGAGCTCTGGCTTTGACGTCTCCCAATGCTATTCACCTAAATGATGGGACTGAGGAAGCTGTGCATGAACCTGGAAGACCCGAGCTTTTGAAAAGTTTTTCAACTGTTTTTGCTGGTCCTAATCAAGGTTATTATACATTTCTAATTCTTCTGTGCTTATTCTTTTTATTTTAACTCTTCATTCTCATGTCTTATTCTTCATATTTCTTATTTTTATTTGCAATCTTTGCTTATTATACGTTAGTCTTAGTCTGATAAAAAAAAGATGAAATTTACAGGGCATAACTTTTAATGTTGGGCAATTTTTATCAGGGAAATCCCTTTATTTCCATTTGATATAGAGTATGTGTGCGCATCCTTTTTATGAGTAGCAGATAATAGAAAATTGTGAATAAATCATTAAATTGAATTGTTAATTATTAACATTACAGCGAAGTATTTATTTCTAAAAACTAATTAAAGTGAAATGAAAAACAAATATAAGCGGGTAAAACTTTTAATTAAGACTGGTATTCTTTGTCTTAATTAGAAGTTTTACCCGTTAATATATTTTCATTTTGTTTTGAGTATAAATGGATAGGAAGTTTGGTCTAAGAAGTTTATATATCTCTAAATGAAAGCAGTGACTGGGGTGTCAATGCTAATGTTTACATCCATGACTTCCATTTAGATGTTTTGATACCTCCCAACTGCCACATTCTACGGCTACCCATAGTGGTCTGATGCTACATTAAACTAGAACCAAAGTTAAATTGAAATCAAGTTGTCTGCAAATGTATTCCTTTGTCATGAATTCCTTTATGTATTTAATTATCTTCAAGACTTAGATTTGGTGGTTTGGATTTCAACTATTACTTATGCCCAACTGGTGTGGCCTGATGGGGCATTTAATTAGAACCATAGTTACATTGAAGCCAGGTTGCCAACAAGTTTCTTCCCATAGTCACAAAGTTACTTGTTAAATTAATTAATTATGTCTAAGACTTAAATGTGGAGGTGTTGATGTTTACCACCTACCACTTCCTGTGGCCACCCATGTGACCTAATTCTGCATCAAACTAGAATTATAATAAAATTGAATTCAAGCTGTCAGCAAATCTGTTCTCTTTGCCGCAAAAATTATGTAATTAATTATCTCCAAGACTCAGATTTGGTGGATTCGATTTTTATCACCTACCACCTCGTATTGTCAATCAGTGTGGCCTGATGTAGTTACAAAATTAATTGTTAAATTAGTTGATTATCTCTCAAGACTTGCGTTTTGTGTTGATGTTCACCACTTACCAATCCTGTGGCCACCCATTCTGGCCTGCTGCTACCTAAAACTAGATAATTAAATTCAAGTTGTCATCAAATATATTTCGTTAGTCACATATTTAATTGTTTGTCTATTCATTTGTGTCCAGCTACGTGATTTATTCATTGCAAAACGACATTTGAAGGCTTTTTATTTGTATGGATAACTAAAAAAAAAAAAGTAACAGTAGAGTTGGTTGTGTAAAGCTAATTGATTGTGGCAAGCGAATTGCTGTAGGTATCGCTTATTGACGTTATTTTGCGTAATTTGTGGTGGAGTAGACCCAAGTGTATTGAGGCCCAAGCCTTAAAGGTCCATTGCCTCCACATCCTAGAAGGCTGAGCTTACCTAGTCACACACCAGGAATTGAGATTGCCAGCACTGGGAATAGAACCATCATCCTGAAGGACATAGGGTGGCAAGTTCTGCGTGGCATCCACTCTACTGTGATGGCTCTAGTCTGTTCTTTTTTTTTGTTATAACGGGTTTTAATGAGTAAATAATTATTTGCAGACATTTAGTAGAAAATGAGTTGCCATTGTAATTGATATTTATAGGTGGCGGAAATGTTCAAAATTAAACACCAATGGTACAGCCCTCCTATCAGATGATGCAAAGAGGAACACCATCGAAAAATAGTATCCAGCCAATGGTGTAGTCTCAGACATCCTTGATGTATGCATATTTCATATCTGGTGCTCTTCCACCTCACATTACAAATCAACTTCCTAATATCTCGCCACCCACTCCTTTGACAATTGGTCCTCAGTCACCCTCCCTATACCCAGTAAGATCTAGTTTCTAAATATGTTAAATGTAATTTAGTTGTACAATTTCACTAACAATGTAGGAGATAATTGTTGAAGTACGTCATTGTCTATAAGTATTTTTTTTTTTTTTTTGTCATTGAAGACTGGGAAACCTCGATGTTAAGTTACATTTTAATTTGACGACCTTCCCAAAGAGGTAAACAACAAACTAGCATATCGTAATCCGGGTCCTAAATTAATCTAAAAATTGATTCGGTTTCTTATATTGCGGATTTTGGTAACATTGGATTCATTTTTTATTTATTTATTTATTCATTGAATGGAAATGGTATGAAGTCTCATTTTTCAATCAGTCACGACAATATTAATATTATACTGGTTATGTTTTATTTTAGACTACAAGCGTTCTAAGATAATTTTTTAACTTCAGATCGTCTAAATAAAATTTTTATTTAACTGGCTATGCGTATCGTGGACATTCTTAAAACCTGATTGCAACGGCATCCTGCTATTTGCATACAAGATCCCATTCAAGAAATCTCTGAAAAGCTAACCACTTCAGCACTAACAGAAAGTGGGCTGTTAACAAGAGCTTTGATTATCGTTTGATGATAATGATGACCATAGCCTATTAGTGGCTTTAGAAAATGTGGTTGACACTGGGACAAAGAGGGTCATCTGTAGAACAACCATCCTTGAGCCATCCTTGTATGATCATTGTAAGAACAACCATCCTTGTATGAACAACTATCCTTGTATGACAGCAACTATCCTTGTATGACAGCATTGTGAAAATGTAAATTGCCAAATGTCGGAAGGTAAATGTTAATAAAATGGATGGTCATATACCTAAGTCACAAACTTTGACAACAGTGAAATAACCTTGTTTTGAACAGGCGCTCCCTTAGCCTCCTTCAGTTGAATAAAATTCTAAAATATCTGAGAGTGGTGAAGTGAATAAGGAAAATAAAGTTGAAGAAGTTCAGAAACCTGTTGTGTACAGTGCTTGTGAGCAAGTCCCAATTTTAAACGTCACAAAGCACCTGATAAAGGGCCTTGAGGAAAATACAAAAAAAAACTTGAAAAGGACAATTGATAAACATCACGAAAATAATGTAGATGGTGTTAGTGGTGGTTCTATCTTGGTTGAAAAAACCTGATAGAGAAATCGGGCAAAGTAATTGTTGATGGTAGTTGTGAGAATTGTAGAGAATGAAGAATCTAGTGTAAAGAGTGCAAGTGTTGATAATTGCATTAAACTCCCAAAAGGCTCTAAGGATATTGGAATAGTGAAGCCAACAATCAAGCGGATTGTAATAAAAACGGAACGTCTAAGTTAGACTCAAAGAACATGGGTAGCCTACTGCAACGGAAACTGGCGTCAGTGTCGACAAAAATCTACTAACGTCATCTAACGTTAGACGTTTCTTGTCATTTATTCTGCGTAATATTAAGGTAAAATTAGTGTCTTTGGTAAATGAGTGTATTATGTGATCTCAATTGAAATTGAAAAAGAAAGAAAACAAAGAAAAAAAACCGTCACAAATAAAAACGCATTGCTCAGTTACAGGGTATCCAATCTTGAAAATTACCTTAATACTTTCTGTAGTATTTACTGCTAACTTGTTTCTTTACCAATATTACTTGGGTATTAAAGTACCTTAGCTTAACCTCAGTTAGGTATTCGGTGATTTATTTATAGTAAAAAAAGAAAAAAGCTGTGCCACTTTTCGTCAAACTTCCAGACATTCAATCTTTCTGTTATTATTTGACTTAAAAAGAAGGTCACTAATAAGGAAGGTTGTTATAAAAACTCCTCAGTTAACATTTGAAGCCTAATTTTTTGCCTGGCTGATGGTAATCGACATAGTTGCATTGACACTATAAAGAGCATACTCCCCCCTATGTATAATTTTTCTTTTTACAGGGGTCATTACATACAATACACATTCATGGAAATAGTAGAGAAGGGCTCATTTGATATTCAATATCGAGTTATAATGCTTGTAAACTGACTAAGGAATAAAGTGGTGCCCAACATAACCCTGTGTACCTCTGCAACCCCAGTCTGATGTATCACTGATCACGAAGAAATCTTTTTTGAAATAAGAACTAAGACTTGTAAATGAACCCTTTGAATGTCTCGAAAGTGTTGGTGGTGTTAATAACAAGTTGGTATATAGTTTTAAAAAAGAAGCTTTGTTGGACTATGGCCCCAGACTTGTGAGTAAGCCATTTAATGCCTGGAAGGTGTTAATTATGTTAGTGCCATGTTTGTTATAGAATATGGAAAATTAATTCACATTCTGCCTAATAATATTGAATAAAAACAAAATCGTAAGTGATTTTGCTTGGCAAAGAAACCATTGATATCATAAGTTCCTTTAAATCCCCTAATCATGGTTGCAGCATAAGGTGCAACCTAGTTTGAAATCATAAGAAAAAAAAAACATTACAAGAATTGATCTAAAGTGTAAGAAACCACCCAGTTGCCTTAAATCAAAGGAGACAGATTTCCTTGGAAAGAGTATATAATTCCACCAGAAAGGTGGAATTATTACTAAGTTGGTCACGCAGCGCGTCAGATGTGTCAGACATTTATTTAAAGTTTTTTATAAATAGGTTAATTCATTTGAGGCTTGATAAGACTATGCAAGGTGATGCATACTATGCATTAGCGGATATGAAACAGAGCTGGTAGATCTTTGTGTAGGCGGGGGAAGTTTGATTAAAGCCTCAAAAAGTGTGTCTTTATGCCCGAATTTTCTAACTTCCCTAGGCCTCAAATAAATATAGGAGGAGTTTTAAGTGCTAGCAGGAATTTTGTATCCGCTGAAATTTATACTGGAATAGTTCCCATGTGTTATTTATATACATTGTATAACATAATCTTGTTTCCCATTGGGATTGTTTCCCATGCAGCACGTCAGATGAAAATAAAGCACATGCAGCACGCCAAGACTAACTAAATTGGTCATGCAGTGCGTCAGATGCTGCATGACATGCAGCCATGACAATTTAGTCATGACCAATTATTTTCCTGAAACAATAAACAGCAAAAATCCAACAAGGAATGAGGGATAAAAGGAAATTAAAAGGACAAATTATCTTATTGAGGACTTAGAAAACGAGAGCAAGGATCAAAAAGCAACTTTCCACGAAACAAAGACTTTCAGGTAAGTTGTAAGAGCAGGATTTACAAGTTTGAAATATGGATAAAGGGAAAAATGGATAAAGCGATTTCATTTGCGCTTTACTGAAAACTAAACGATTTCTAAATTACTAAACTATGCCTTAGCTTTTGATTCAAAAATTACCCACTAACGTGTTATAAGTTTCATTGAGATTTTTTTTTTATGATGTAATACGAATTATGATGTATGGAGAATTATTTCTCCATACGTGACGATGCTTCATTAAAATGACTTGCCCGCATCCTTTATCATTAATCCATCATAGCCTCTTTTCTGAAAGATCTACACCTGTTTGTGAGAATATAGGGTGGCATGAAGTTCTCGCCCAAGGTCAACTAGTATCGTCTGTGTTATTATTCTTTGATAAGAAATATGTGGTCTTAATTTTTGGAAGCAAATCTCATTCTTGTTTTGTTGTGTAGAAGGTATTGTGCGTTAACCACAGTTAACCTACGGGCTTGACCTAGGTTAATCTAGGAATTATAAGTCAAAAAAATATTAAGTGTCACAGCTGTTGCTGAGCAAGCATAAGCTCGTTCGAACTTAGAGTAAAGGAGCTTCAAGTGTGATCACACAGTTTGAAGCTGAACTTTAAACGGTAGGTGAGAGGTTTCAGGGTTTCAGTGAGATTTTAAGATGCAATACGAACCAACAGATTTAGACAGTTGACAACAGACATGACATGACTAAATTGGTCATGCAGCACGTCAGATGTGTTGCAGCCAAGACTAACAAATCTAAAACTAACAAGAACACTAATAATCAAGATCTTTAATCATTATCGAGTGACGGAAGCAGCATGTTGCTCCAAGAAGGTTTCAATCAAGTCGTATGAATATAAAATGTTGTGTGCCACACGGTATTTGTGAAAAGGGTTTATAAGATATGCTGTTTTTAGTTTAAATAGAAGAGATGATATATGCTTAAGCCGAGCGTCGGCCCTTCGATGTTTTAGTATATAATGACCTGAATTTTTGTATAAAAAATATGAATCATGTGACGATATAGCTAATTTTTTAATGTGTTTGAAATATCTAAGCATGATAATCTATAAATGTTTTTTTTCAAGCACATTGAAGGGCAGTTGGATTTGGGTATAATGCTATTATATTTTATTGCGCGCTGTTAAAAAAAACTTCTGTATTTACATGTTTTTTTGTTTTTTTTTCTTATAGAAAATATGAATTATACTGAAGTTGAGCGATTCTATTCGCTTGTTCGGTTTCTTAGCAGGAAATTCTAGTGGAACTCAATTTATTTCTATGTCGTAAAAATGCATCGCTAAGATGTTTTCACCCTAAATTTTTTTTTTTTTTACTACTTTTTAGTGTAGAATGTTGTCCTTTTTAATGGAAATTTGAAAATATCTAAGCTATTTAACCTGTAAATATTATTTACTTTTTTATCCTTTTTTAGAATATTGAAGGGCATATTGTGATGAGCATAAAGCCATTATATTTTATTTTGCTGAGAAGAACTTGTTAAAAAGATCATAAAGTGTTTGATGATAGTCGGATTTTTTTTTACAAAAATAAGTTTTTTTTGTTTTGTTTTTTAGACAGAAGATAATTTTTTCATAAACTTATGTAATTTTTCTGGAAGAATAATATGGACAGCTGCCACACAACACGCATAAGCCTCGTTTAGATAGTAACAGCGAAAAGACTCGAGGCATTTTTCTTTTTTTTTGTGGCTTTCTTAAAATTCTGCATTTCGGCAATAACCCTCTTGTATATTGTAAACGTGGGGTTTATTTATAACCCCCGTGTGGGCGTTATGTTTATCACCCTCTTGTAGTTAGAACAGCTTGTGCTTTCTCAATAATTCGCATTTTGGCAAATTCAGATTTGGAAAAAAATAAGCTGGAAAATTATAAACTTTTTTATGATTTACAAAAAGGTTTATGAAATATTATTTTTGTGTAAATGTAAGAGACGAGATATACTAAAGTTGAGCGTTCGATTCGCTTGTTTGTTTTCTTAGAAGCAAATTCTGATGAAACTTTGTTTATTTGTTCCTCAAAAATAGCTCTAATTTTTTTCCTCAGATAGTATTTTATTTTACCTGCGTTTTAATATAAGGTTTAATGGAATTTTTAATTTATAAATTAAAGCACTTTTTGTTTCCATTTTTAAGCATATTGGTTTTTTAGGTTATTTTTTGTTTGTCACTATTAGATTTTACTTTACATGGACACGCTTGCGTAAAAACTTACAAAATACGGAAATCCAATTGTCTGAATTAAGAAGTTTTTTTTTTTAATCTTCCAGAAGTTAATATAAGCGATTGATAAGCAACGGGTAGTTAATAATAGGCAAAAGCCCTAAAAAGTTTTTATTTTTCGGCAAAATTTTAAAATAGATACAGTCAAATTTTAAAATATATCAGCTTGATAACCCATAAATAAAATTTTTGTTTTTTTTTCCATTTTTCAAGCATATTAAAGGGCATATAGCTGCGGTTGCTAGGCTATTACACTTTATTTTGCACAGGAACACTCGCTGAAAAGCTTATTAAACATATATTTTTATTTTTTAATAGATGAGGTTAAAGACGCTAAAAACAAGCGTTGCAATCGCTTGTTTCTTGTCTTAGAAAAACAAATTCCGGCGGAACTTTTTTCTTATTTTGTCTCTCAGAAATGTGTTAAAAGGATGTTTTTCCCTCATTCTTGTTTTATTTTAACTGCATTTTAGTCTAAGATGTGGCTAATTTTTTTTATGGAAGCTTGAATATATCTAAGCAAGATATTCTAAATTTAGTATCTACTTGTCATAATATATCTATAAATGTAATCTAAATTTTTCTTGCCGAATTTCAAGCAGTGCTGTCACTTACTTGAAGTACTTTTACTTGAAGTACTACTTAAGTAAAATTTTCCATTACTTGTACTTGTACTTAAGTAAAAACTCTACGGTGTACTTATTACTTGATACTTAAGTAAGATTACGAAATACTTATTACTTAAGATACTTTTAATGTACTTGTTTTTCAAATACTTTACCTTTGACACGAAAATTTTGTGTGTGCTTTGGCAATGTACAAGAAAACATCACCCTTTCGATTTAGAGTAAGCTCAGATATAGCTCCATGCCCTATTTTTGGATATGAAATAAGGTATTTGTTTTTGACGAAAAAAAATTATAGTATGATTAACACTTGGTTTAATTTTTGTTTAAAAGTTATATAAAAAAGAAAATTGAAATTATTTCACAGTTCACTGGTCGACACTGAGCTAAAATCTCTTGTTTTGTGCTAAATGTTGCATACTGTAGTCCATTTGGGCTTATATTTCTGACATTAGTGTTTAAGTTTTGTCATCTCGTCAACTGAACCAGATTTCTACCATTTCATCATCTTCAGGACCATATTATTGGTAAAACTACTGAAGCTATGAATCTTTGCCCATCTAAATGTTGTCTGCAATAAACAAGTCTAGGGAATTCTAGCTGGATCCAATGCAGTGGTATTTTGTCAAATTCGTTCCAGCAAATTCAGGTGTTGAGACGAATCTGACCAGATTGGTCGCTCCATTCATAAGTTATAGGCCATACCTAATTAAAGGGAAACTCAACTTTCTTAAGACTTGAAACCCTCTCCCCCTCGCCCTATTTGATATAGGGGTTGTGATACCGGAACTTGATATGAGCTCTGATCTTAGGCATCTTTGGTCTAGTTTTCATTCGGATCCGTTACTCCATTTGCCAGTTATACTAAATTAAACAGAAAACTTAAATTTTTCAGGAATTAAAACCAACTCCACCTTGTTAAATTTGAGCTAGGGTCTTTATCTCAAAACTTGATATGTGTCATGGTCTTAGGCCTCTTTGGTTCAATTTTCATTCAGATCACTTTAGTCGCGAGTTACTCTGAATTAAACGAAAAACTGTTATTGGCAGGTAAAGCCCTCTCCCCCCTGTTTTATTTGAGACACATCAACTTGATGTGTCTCATGATCCTTGGCACCAAATCTGGCCATCAAAATTTTCATCCAAATCCAACCAGCGGTTCTCCCCCTAAACGTGATTACACAGACGGACGGACAGACAGACGGACGGACGGATTTTGCAACGTCTTTGGTAACCGTGTTGGCTCATTGGATCCAAAAAAGGAAAACAATAGCATATCATCATCCAGGCATCATCACCTATTTGGATAGTGGAAAATATCAATCAAGATAGGTTTTTGAGATCTGTCTGTCTGTCCGCCCGTCTGTGCAATCGAGTATAGTGGGAGAACCACCAGTCAGATTTGTATTAAAATTGAACTATTTGGATTAAAATTGAGCTTAATTAGGGCGATGGGGCTATAAGTGTTAAAAAAATTCAAGTTTTTCATTTAATTCACTGTAACGTGCAAATGGAGAGAAGAATTTCGATGAAAATTGAATAAAGATGCCTAAGAGTATGATATGCATTGAGTTCTGGGATGGAGACCCAAGCTTAATTAGGGTGAGGGGGAGGGGGCTTTAAGTTCTAAAAAAATTGTTTTTTTGTTTGACTCAGTTTAACTTGCGAATGTAGTAATGGATCTCAATGAAAGTCAAGCCAAAGATGCCAAAACCATAAGACACATAATGGTTGGAGATGAAGACCCTAGCTTAATTAAAAGGAGGGGGCTTTAAGTACTAAAAAAGTTGAGTTTTTCATTTAATTCAGTGTAACTTGCGAGAGATTGATGGATCTCAGTGAAGATTGAACCAAAGGTGCCTAAGACCGTGACAGGCATCAAGTTTTGAGATGAAAACCCTAGCTCAAATAGAACGAGGGTCGGTTGTAAGTGCTGAGAAAAGCCAAGCTTTTGGTTTAATTTAGCATAACTTGCAAATGGAGCAATGGATCCAAATGAAAGCTAGACCAAAGATGACTGGGATCATGGCTCATATCGAGCTCTGATATCAAAAGCCCTATTTAAAAATAGGGCGAGGGGGAGGGGGTTTCAAGTTTTAAGAAAGTCGAGTTTTCCTTCAGTTTAGTAGGGCCTGTAACTACTTCCACCCATTCCTTGGCCAAATCCCGGAAATAAGCCTTTTCCAAAATAAGTCATACTGAAGCCAGCCTTTAACCAAATATTCCATCCCCAGAGAAAAATTACTTTGTATGGCACTTGGTATTTACCAAGTGACATCCAGTGATCGCAAAATCTGTCGGTCTGTCAGTCCCGGTCTTGCTAATGTAAGCACTACCAGATAAGCTAGGACGATGAAATTTGGCAGGTGTATTAGGAACCAGACCAGATTAAATTTGAAATAGTTGTTTCCCGATTCGACTATCTGGGGGGGGGGAGTGGGAGGACAAAAATTAGATCGAATCTTAATCAAATTTGATATTTAGAAGGATATCATGTCTCAGAGCTCTTATTTTAAATTCCTACCGGATCAAGTGACATTGGAGGGGGAAACCTAAAATCTTCGAAAATGCTTAGAGTGGAGGGATCGAGATGAAACTTAGTGGAAAAAATAAGCAAAAGTCCTAGATACGTGATTGACATAAACAGAACGAATTTACTCTCTTTTGGGGAGTTGGGGGGAGGATTAATTATGAAAAATTAGAAAAAATGAGGTATTTTTAACTTACGAAGGAGTGATCATATACTGAATTTCATCGGATGAAATTTTATATTTAGAAGGACTTCGTAACTCGGATCTCATGTTTTAAATCCCGACCGGATCCAGTGTCATTGGGGGGATTTGGGGGGGGGGGGGACCGGAAATCTTGGAAAACGCTTAGAGTGGAGTGACCAGGATGAAACTTGGAGGAAAGAATATGCAAAAATCCTAGATACGTGTTTGACATAACCAAAATGGATTCGCTCTCTTTGGGGGGAGTTGGAGGGGGTGTTAATTCGGAAAAATTAAAAAAAATTGAGGTATTTTTAATTTAAGAGCGGATGACCGTTCGTGAGGTATTTTTTAATTTAATATTAGGAAGGAACTCATGTCTCAGATCTCTTATTTTAAACCCCGACCAGTTCTGGTGACATTGGGGGAGAGTTGGAGGGGGAAACCGGAAATCTTGGGAAACGCTTAGAGTGGAGAGATCGGGATGAAACTTGGTGGGTAGAATAAGCAAATGTCGTAGATGCGTGATTGACGAAACCAGACTGGACCCACTCTCTTTGGGGTAGTTAGAGGGGGTCCAGTGCTTTGGCGAGTTTGCTAGTTCTGGACGCGGTTGGACAATGAAAATTGGCAGGCGTGTCAGGGACCTGCACAAATTGACTTTCTAAAGTTGATTTCCCCGATTCAACCATCTGGGGGGGGGCATAAGGGAGAGGAAAAATTAGAAAAATGAGGTATTTTTAACTTGCGAGTGGGTGATCGGATCTTAATGAATTTTGATATTTAAAAGGACCTTGTGTCTCAGAGCTCTTATTTTAAATGCCGACCGGCATTAAGCATCTGATTTTTCTTTTAAATTTATCTATTTATTCTTATAATTTTGCTAGAGCTCATGCTATATGAGCTCTTGGCTCTTCCAACCTCGTCACAAGTGCCATATGAGCTCTTAGCTCTTGTTTTATTCCTTTTTTCTCAGAAGATTTTTTACTTACTCTCATGGTTTTTGCCACTTCATGGCGTGAAAATTGCTGCTAGAAATAGATAGTTTGCAACTCTTGCCATATTGTCTTCTAGTATATTTGAATGTGTGCTTGCATCGTGCCTGCGTCCCCTTAAAAGTTCGGTTTCTTACGGTAATATTGGTTTGTCTTCTGTTGCATATGCAGACGACGTTCTTCTTTTTGCCTGGACTCGCTTTGGACCAATGAACTATCTAAGATTGGACTGTCAGTTAATGCGTCTAAATGCGAGTTTATTCGTTCTAATAGCCCTTATGCGGTCGCTCCATTCGTTGCTGGGACTTCAATTCTGCCATGTTCTTCTTTAGTTAGTTAGCTTGGTCTGTGTTTCGATCCAACACTTTCCACTACCTTTTCATCCCTAGTGAATCAAGCCGTGAAAAACATACGCATCGTTTACGGAAAAATATCTCCAAACAAAAGCCGTTACAACCGCAACGGTTTGTGCATGATTTATAACGCTTATTGTGCCCCTGTGCTTTTGTTTTTATCAGGCATGGCTCATATATTTCGTAAGAAAAATCGCCATACTCTACGTGCGGTTTATTTCAGATATTGCAAATTCCTCCTCCGGCTTCCTAGATGGCACCAAAACAGAAAAATAATTGCTCGATTTGGTTTAATAGATATGCCTTCTTGGATGCGGTCCTCCAGTGATGATTTATGTAAAAAGACTATCTACTTTATTCACGTTTACGACCCTCTGCAGCCTTTTTTTCCATATTGATACTGGTTAATTAGTCCATGTTGTCTTTTGTCAGTTTGAATTTTCTTTTTCTTGTTGTTTATCGTTTTGTTTTTGTTTATTTATAATACTCCGCACTTTGTGGTGTTTTTTTTATAATTTTACGGATATTAAAGTTCACTAATTCATTCATTCATTCATTCTGCAGTTTGACCAGCCGTATGGAATGCGTCTGAATCAGCGGGCTTGCTGCAGGCCCGTGATTTTATAATATATGTTTGTAGGGAGTTTTACCGACCGTCTGAATTGACTACACAGCATGCGGCTTGCTTGAGTGAAAACCAGGCAAAGGATATAGATGCCATACATTTTCATAGCATGTCTGAAATTTCTTTCAAACACTTCTTTTCTTTCAGCACGCTGAGAGCCAGCGACCTTCAGCTAGCTGCCAAAAGTGTGGATTTTTGCTGCTCCTTGTTATTGAGCTTTGATTTCTCTTATTAAAAAAGTCTGCAACTGACTCACTTGGCTCCTTACTTTTAAATTTGAGTTTTTTTTTGTTGCTAGGGTTTTTACTTATTGAATCAGAGAATGAATTACTTTATTACCTTTTATCTGTTTTATTGTTTATAATTGTTTTGATAGTCTTTTTTTTCAAGCCGTTGTGTTTATATTTTTTTTTATCATTCCCACATGTTTCAGAATAACCCTGTATTTTTTCAAACGCGCCAGATTTGACTGAACACTAATCACCAGAAGTTCAACTCTACGTACACTGTGTTAATCCTGTCATGTGATCTGTCTGATCCAATCGGGAGTTTTTTGACTGCACTTTTTCTTTCAAGCCGTTGTGTTGAAAATTGGTTCAGATTATTTTTTGGACTTCATTGGGTGTGTACCAGCCAAACAATGGAAAACAATACTTTCAATGTTTTCTCCATCATTCCCACATGTTTCAGAATAACCCTGTATTTTTTCAAACGTGCCAGATTTGACTGAGCACTAATCGTCAGAAGTTCAACTATAAGTGCACTGTGTTAATCCTGTCGTGTGATATGTCTGATCCAGTCAAAAGTTTTTTGACTGCATTTAATTGTTTTGATAGTCTTTTCCTTTCAAGCCGTTATGTTGAAAATTGGCTAAGATTATTTTCTTGGACTTCATTGGGTGTGTACCAGCGGAACAAGGGAAACGGTTAAAAACGATAAAACGGAAATTCTGCTTCTTGATTAAGATATCCAAGAGAAGAATGACAGGGGGCATTTTATAGGCAAGGGAAGGGGCTAAGAAGCCTTCAGAATGACTTTGAAAAAAGGTAGCATGGGCTTGATATCAGAAATATATATATATATATATATATATATATATATATATATATATATATATATATATATATATATATATATATATATATATATATATATATATATATATATATATATATATATATATATATATATATATATATATATATATATACGTAGGATAAATACTTAAAGTGGTACTTGAAGTAATACTTAAGTACAATTTTGGCAAGTACTTGATATTTGATACTTAAGTAAGAATTTGGAAAGTACTTATTACTTGATATTTAAGTAAAAATACAATGGGCACTTAATACTTGATACTTAAGTAAAAATTTGGAGTACTTGTTGCAGCACTGATTTCAAGTATATTGGAGGACGGGCCTTAATGGATGTAATGCTATTGCATTTAATTTCGCCTTAAACATCTTGTTAAAAAGCTTATCAAACGCGAACTCCTCTGAATTAAACTGGAAGTGTTATGGACATCAAGTCATGGCTAATTGTAGAAAAAGGCAGGACACATAGTCCAATTGAGTGATAGGCAATTCTGGTATTAAACCCCCTTATTAGGATTGTATAAAGATGTCGTTAGTTTTTTTTTGAATAGACGTTTTTTTAGAAGATATTTATAAATCTTCCAGAAGAATAATATAGACCGCTGGTAGACAACCGGTAGATAATAGCAGCCGAAAACCCAAAACAGATTTGCTTCTCCGCTTTTCTAAAACTTTGCGTCTCGAAATTTTCCGCCTTTCCAGCTATGGTGGTTCAGCTTTCAGCAAGCAAGGTAAATTTCTTTACTTTTCGAAAGATTAAGTTCAAAATATTCTTTTAATTTAGCCCTATGACTCCTAGTTGGTTAGTATTGGTAGTTCGTTAGAATTACTCTGATAGTTCATAAGAAGATAGTTAAATTTATCCTCAGTTCTGTGGCTTAGAGAAGTAGCAGTTCAATATCAGTTTATATGACAGTTTAATATACATATTCTGAAGTTTTGGAAATGTTTTTCCCTCGAACCTTTTTTATTTTAACTGCTTTTTAGTGTAGAATGTTGCCTTTTTTTTTAACGGAAATTAGAAATATCTAAGCTATTTAACCTGTAAATATTATTTACTTTTTTTTATCTTTTTTTAGACTATTGAAGTGGATATTGTGACTAGCATAAAGCCATTATATTTGCACAGAAGAACTCGTGAAAAGATAATAAACTGTCTATTTTTTATACTGGAGATAAGTTTTAATAAATTTATTTGATTCTTCTGGACGAATTATATAGATAGCTGGTAGGACAACATGTATAAGTCTCATGTAGTTGGTAACAACCAAAAGACTCAAAGCATTTTTTTTCGGTCTTATTTCAAAATTTAAGGCTAAGTGTATGACCGACAATGACAAACAATTTAAATTTGTTATTTCTGTTGCGACATATTTCTTAACTTCCAAGCTAAAGATTTTTCACTTCATTTACTTTTTGAATCTTTTCGAAATACGCCTTAAACTGAAATTCTTTTGTATGAAACCTCGATTAGCTAATTTTTTCTAATATGCAGTGGCGTCAATTCACAAAAGTTTAGGGCGAGAGAGAGAAAATGTATTTTCTAGAATCAAGGGAGGGAGTTAAAAATTTTTTTTTTCAATTTTCTGAATGAAAATTCAAAAAATTATATTTTTCAATTGAAGCACCCCCCAAAATATTTTACAAAATCTAGGGATGACGCAAATTCTAGTTAAATTTTTTTCCACGCATTCTCTAGCTGCTTTTATGCTTTTTCTATGCTGCTTTTTTTCTACATCATTCAAGGTGCTGGCTGATTTTCTTTTTCAGCTTTTTCATAGGTAGGTGTAGTTGTCCTCCTTTTTTTTACTTTTAGACATAGATTCAAGTTCGTTATTGAAAAAAAAAATTATCTTCATTGCTTCAGTATGGTTTGATGATAACTTTCTTGTTCGATGCGTTCCTTGTCCAATCATTAATCTTTTTCTGTTACAGCAGTGGATACAGATGGGGGAAGGGGCGGGAAGATGATCGTCCCTCTCCCTTGGCTTGGCCAAAGAGTTATATCATTAGATTCCTACGAATTAAAAAACTTGTTCTGTCTGCACTAAGTCTTAGAGTATTGTCCAGTGTCTTTAGTGTCACCCGAGTTCATAAGGCATTGTGTAGCTTGTCATCTTGTAAATCGTTGAACCTTGTAAAAGTTAAATCTTGTAAATCCTGTATCTTGTAAAACCTGTTTCTTTTTCAGCAGCTAAGCAGATTTCTTGAAATGACTGCACGCCTTAGAGTTAGCCGCAATTCTAGGGTTTGAACAGTATAAAATGTGTGGATAGCATTAAAACCATGTATGATGTCGAAGAGGAGACAACAGTCAACCATAGACAACTGTTTTGGTTCGAAAGATAGGTGAGTGGACGATCTGCGTCTAACTCAAGATAGGAATAATGATAATTCAAGCGTTGATACTGATCCCAGCGCTGTGACGTATGGTAAAATTGTGGGTGAGCATCAATTCAAGTGTGTAGCTCCAAGCCTAACCCAAACATCGACAACGTAAGCACTTTCTGCAAAAATGATAACGGAAGCTAATTATTATTATTTAAATTATTATTAATTATTATTAATTAATTATTATTATTAAAGCTTATTATTTAAGGAAGATAGTTATTTTTTAATTTAGTTGTTTATATATTCATAGTTTCCGGCTACCTCCCCCCTCATATTTTTCAAGCATATTCTAAATCTTTGAAAGAGTGCCCTGGCTGAACCCAAAGAAAAAAAAATAATGGCTTACAATTTTAACAGTATCTATTTAAAGAGAAACCATAATTATTTTTATAAAGTTCAAATGCAGCTTAAGTATTGCGACTTCGACCTAAAATTTTTGTTGTTTACTTTTGCAAAGGTTAATAACTTAGATATTTGTTTCAACACTAAGCTGTTCCAAAGTTATTGTGGTATGCACTAGGTATATTTTGATTAGGTCAACTTTTCCCTCAAAACTTCCTGAGATTTTAACCTTAATATCCTCAGCCTTGGATTTAGTCACATTGGAAATTGTAGTTACAGTAGCAGTGGCTGTAGAAGCAGTTGTGGTAGGTGTATGAGTAGCAGCAGGAATAGCAGTAATAGTAGCGTGCACATATCGCATTTTGGTCAATTGATTATTCCCCCTCGTCATTCAATAAAAACTGAAACTTCTCGAAGTCATTGATGAGATATGCTCTTTTGACACCCTGCCAGCACATAGTGGTTTTGACTTAGTTAAGTACTCCTCTCCATGAAAGCTTCACCTGCATGGTCTTTCTCGACACGATAGGTCAAACATGCCCCTCCTTTCCCAGCAACAAATGCTATATTTAAACAGTGAGCAAATGATTAAAACTTATAACCCTCGCCCCAATGGCTATGGAGGGGGAAAGGGTTGTCGTCCCAGGGACATAGTTATGGACCCTTCGACTATGCTGAACAAGTTTTCTTCTCAAAAATTCAGATCAGATGTCTTTTGAAAGTTCTTTTAACAATAGAGAAAGATTAAATGGGAATACAAAATCAGCTAATTGGCCTAGAAAAAAACATTACTGTGGATTTCACTTTAAAATATACAAATATATAATCCAGCCGACCATTGGTCTATATTATTTTCAAAGTTTTTATTACCTTTGTCTGTTTTTGGGTTCAAAACTCCAAAGAAGATAACAATCTATGTACATGTACGACATTAAATGAATACAAACAGCTAAGGCTATTGGCTTCTTGAAGGAGAGCCAAGTGTGGTCTATCCAAAAGTTTTAAAGGCCAGATTCGTTATAGAGTTTGAATTATTATGCTATTATTTTCTGTCCTAAAGGATATACCAACAATAAAAAGAGCAACAAAATATTTAAGTAAACAAACCTTAAAACTAAAAAACAAACAAAATGAACGTGGAATTAAAAAATTAATTAAAAACTCCTTTATCTCCCAAAGCACTGTTGTCATATAGGTTATGTAGTCTCATCTTGAAAAGATAAGAAGTCGCAACATAAGTATTTTTGATCAACTGGACTGTTCTGATGCTACATTGTTTAGCATAGTAAGTGTTTACCAATTTACTATGCTATGAAGACTAAGTATTTATTGTCACCTACAGCCTTTTGATGTCTATAGGTTCTGTTGCCTGTAAGGACCTGTAAGTCCCTTATTGTGGTCCACTTTAAGAAGTAAATGAAATTTATCATTATTTAACAAATGTCTTCTTTCCAAACTCAGTAGGAACGTCTCTGTTCCAACTGAACAGACAACTATCTCGCTTTAGCCCATTTGGTGGAAATAACGAATTTCCACTAGATGGAGACAAATAAATCTTTACTGCTGCAAAATAAATTTTCCTAATTCCTAAAACTGAAATTTTCAAGACTAAAAGTAAGGGGTAGAGTTCAGTCATGATTTATTTTTGCGATTATCCAAGGACAATATTCCAGGATATCGCTAGCCCCACACTTCTATTCTTAGTCTATAAAATTAGATTTTTAGGGTAGCAAGAAAAAAAAGCTGATTCTTTACTTTTTAGTGTTTTTGGAGAGATTTTTTTTTGTTTTCATGTTCTTACTACACTCATATTCTCAAAAGTTTAGGATGAAAATAGGTTTCAGGTGTTATTCACATTTCAAATCTCTCATCATGGTAGGTCAGGGTATTATAAACGTACTCAGAGGCACTCATTGGGAGGATGCTTCAAAACGATCAATTTCTGTTCGTTTTGAGTTTCATTTATTCTTTAATAGTAATTTTTGGTCGTTTTGAGTTTGAATTTTAACAGGTATTTATATCAGCTGATCCTACGTTTAAAATGGCCTATACTTTGAAAAATTCCTTTTTCAGAAAGTTTTTCTAATGAATTTTTTCAGTTTTGATTGCAAAATGTTTCAAGTTTTTAAAAATTCCTTATTTCAAAATCAAACCCTTTTTCAACATCAAATGTTCATCAAAGTATCAAAACTAGTATCAAAGTAACAATATCAAAGTAAAACAATAACAAAGTAAAGAAAGAATCAAAGTAAACAAGGTATCAAAGCAACAATAAGCAACTTGCATAACTTACAGCCCTCGCACCGTAAATCGAAGTTGCCACGTAAATCATTAAATCCAAATATTAAAGTAAACAAAGTGTCAAAGTAACAATAAGCAAGTTCCGTAACTCAGACATTTCCCCAGGGTTGGGGGCGCGGTGTTCAACATTGGAAGCATAGTTATTTGGCCTTTGAAATTTTTTGAACAAAATGGAAATCTCAAAATTTTGACCAGATGCCCTTTGAAACATTGGGGCGTGGGATAGTTACCCATTGGTCACTTTTGACTCTCGAAAAGAACTAGAAGTTTCAATTTTCAATCAAACGAATCCCCTTTAAAGCTAATACGACCACCCCTTCCACAAAAACATTGTATTCTAAAAATAGGCAACTTACATAAGATACAATCCTTGCCCCGAAGGCTATGAAAGATTTCTTAACCCTTAGGCTATAGTAATTTTAATTTTTGACAAAATTCTGATAAGATGCATTTAGAGGAAAAGCCACTAGGGGGAGGGGGGCTGTTGCTTTTTGATCACTTTCGATTCATAAAAGGGATACAATAAATTTCAATTTCCAGTCGAATGAACATCTTCCAAAGTTATACGATCACGCTTTTCATAGATGCTTTAATATTTTAACGATGGGCTACTAGTATAACTTGCAGCCCTTTGCCCCAGGGCTGGGGGGGGGGGGAATCATATCCGGAACCATTGCTGTTTGACATTTGTATGATTTTTAACAAAATAGCTAACTCAAAATTTTGCTCGGAAGCATTTAGACAAAAATGACATGGGTGAGGGGGGATGCATACCGTTTGATTACTCTTGACTTTTAAAAACGGAGCTAGAACTAAATCGAATGAACCTTTTCCAAGGATGCGTTTTTTTTTCTCCAGTTATGACTTGTATGGACTAAGTGGTCCTAGAAGATCGGGAGAGAGCTCATTCGAACGGAAATTAAAGTTCTAGTGTCCTTTCTAGGTGACTAAAAGATTGGAAGGCAACTGTGCCCCCTCCCACGCCCATTTTTTCCCGAAAATTCTCTGATAAAAATTTTTAGATAGCCATTTTGTTCAGTATAATTCAAAGATCAAATAACTATGTCTTTAGGAGTAAAATGACCCCCACAGTCCGTGGAAAGAGGCCTGTAAATTATAAAATTTGCCCCTTGTTAACGTACAACATTTGCTATTGGGAAGTATATAGACATTTTTTTTTGGGTGTGGGGGGGGGAGGGGGGCTTCGGATGGATTTCTATGGGTAGAATTGTCCTTTGTGAGGGAACTTCTTGGAGGCGAATATTCTAGGGGATATATTGGACCGGGAGATCTGACAGAATTAGCATTAGAAATTTTTCTTACATACTCTTTACCAAACTTTTCATGTGATATTCCGGGGGAATTATTCCGGGGCTTTTTTCCTTATGTTTTGTTTTCTGGAAAATAATTACTTCAGAAGGCGTTATTTCTGGAGTCATCGTGAAGCTGACTGGAGATTAAAGTCTTATTCAAATGAAAGAATACCAAGGAGAATTTTTCAGGCTGAATCGTCCGTAAGCAGTCTTACAGGGAGGGGGGATTCTCAGCGAGGATGGAACTATTTGGAGAGAGTTTGATGGCAATAGTGTAGCCATAGACACTTTCATGAGGCCCATATCCACTAATCTTTTCTTCTTTACCGTTAACCACGAAGAATTTTAACGGCAACTCCCTCAAGTGAGGATGATGCAATCTCCAGTGAATTGCTAGAGCACAAGGCCCCTCGGTTTTAACCAATGATGACATAATCTTGCGTGACATTAGATTTATTAGGATGACGTCATATCGTGTGACATGCTATAACTCAGGGCCCACTAGTCAAGTAGGGAGCTCCTGGTTGCAGCTGAGGACGGCGCACACGAGTATGTTACGTAATGACTGTGCAAACGTGGATGTTACGTATCGATGGCCAATATCTGACGTTACCTAATAATGGCACACATGTGAGTGTCGCATAATGACAGCGCACATATGAGTGTTCCGTAATACTTTAAGAGATGTTTTTTTCAAGAATGCATTTTCCAAGGCGTTTTTTTTCCTTAAAGTCGTTTTTTTCCTCGATGCGATTTTCCTTCAAGATTTTTTTCGAAAAGGTTTTTTTTCGAGATTTCTTTATCTTCAAAAAATTTTTTCTACAAGATATTTTCTTCAAGATTTTCTTTTCATCGAGATATTCTTTTTTCATCAAGATTTTTTTTTTCCTTCAAGATTTTTCATTTGGGAACCTTTATAATTCCTTATCAAAGGTTTTTGTCCCCTCTAGGAACAAAACGTCAGACCAGAGATTTCCCCCAACGGAATGCTACCTTAACCACCAGTGCCAAGAAAGCCTTCCTAATATAATGATTCGGAAAATACTTTTTAATGGAAATAATTCGATAAAGCTATGAATTATGTGTGTTTCCTATCGCCGGCATAATTCAAATGTGGGGAGAAAATCAATTACTGGAAAGTTGTTACATTTGACGAACACCTGTTTGTTTAGTAATGGTTTAGAGGGTATTATCAGGGAGTATTGTGGAATGTTTTTCGTATATTCTTTTTTTGTAATTGAATCTTTTACCGAACTTGAATGTGGTAGTAAAGGTGAAATAAAACCAAGAGTATCCTTATGGCTAGAATATGGTACAGCTTCATATATGGTCAAAAGTCTATCTTTCCCACATTGTTAGACAAAATTATACACTTATATTAGAGGCAACATAAACGAGCATACCTATGTTTATAGGTCACAAGATGCATAAATTGCATCAGTGAAATATGTTAAGGATTGTATATAGCAGTTTTATTAATAAAAAAAAATACAAACATTATTGAAACACGTTACTCTTAGGGCACTGAAATCAATACTACACAGGTAGGAAAGGACTATTTTCCACCCATCATTATCACTTGAGCGTTTTTTGACGTTTGAATATCCTGATAGATATTTTTTTTTAACTGTAGGACCATAGCATTTCATTATTATATTGAAACGCCATATGGCAATCCCCAGCCTGTAACACACAGTGGCTGGCTCGTGGCACCCTCTGGCACGCATTATCACACCTAAACCCTTTTCAGACATTTTCCTAAAATAACCGTATACACTAGAATTGATCTTTTAAACTTAAAGGAAAACTCCAAATAGCACTTGCAATATGCGCCTGCCTAGTGGCATCCTCTGGTATCCTTCATCATCACTTGAGCGTTTTCTGACGTTCGAATACTTCAAACGAATGCCTAGTGGCATCCTCTGATATCCATCATCATTACTTGAGCGTTTTCCGACTTTCGAGTACTGAAGATAGATATTTTTGGCATTATTTTCTTGTAATTCCCAACCTGTGTCACTCTTTGGCTGGCCCGTAGCACCCTCTGGCTCCGCCCGTAGCACCTAAATCAATTTTAGGAAGTTTCTTGATAAAAATAATGTTTTAACTCCATTGGTTCGTGTTTTTTTCCGCAAGAAACCCCTTCTTGGTGTCCCCAAAACCCTTCACGCCACCCTGGCATTATATGCCTTTTCATGGCATTTATATGGCAAACAATATCATCCCCAAGTCATTTTCTGACGTTTGACTATCTTTATGGATTTGTGTTTATTCGTCAGTGGGAACTTACCATTTCAATATTAGATTGTGATACACCATGAAAATTACCGATCTATGGCACTCTTTGACTGGCCCGTGGTACCCTCAGCCATCATTCACCGTTCTTAGACCATTTTCAGACATTTTGTTGATCAAAGAAATGCTTTAACTCCATTGGTTTGTGTTTTTTCACAAGCAAGCTCCTTCGTAGGGCCTCAAAACACCTCAAACCACAATAACATTATGCGCGTGGACCTTGACATCTATGTGGCACCCTTCATCACTTCTAAAAGATTTTCACACGTTTAAATATCCCGATAGATATTTTTATTGAACTGTGGGACTTACTATTTCATTGTAAGTTCGTGACACCCCATAGCAATTCACGCTACCCTGCCGCTCAATGCCTGGCTCCAGGCACCTCTCAACATTCCTAAACCATTTTCAGATATTTTCCCGATAAAAATATCTTCAACTCCATTGGAGCGTGCTTCTGCAAGTAAACCCCTTCGTGGTGCCCTGAAAAACTTCAGGCCACTATGACGTTATGTACCCGGCCTGTGGTATTCTCTGACACCCCTCATCGTTCTAAAATTGACCATTTGAATTTAAAGAAAAACTCATGGTTCCACCTGCCTCGACTGCACTTCTGATTCTGTTGGCTGCTACCCCCGGTACCCCCACTTCTAATTCCATTTCTGTCATTGATTCCACAGCTCCGCTTCCGTAAATTCTGGATCATCCACTTCTGCCCCCGATTCCACAGTTCTCATCCCACCAATTCCGCTTCTAGTTCCGTCTGTTCCAGAAATTTGTGTGCGGTTGCCCCCATGGTAATCTATGGCTGGTCATCGACAATACCCAATTTGTCTATGTTTTTAATCGCACTGGTATGATAAACACTATCATCTTATTTTAAAAGATGAAAATGGAATTTTTAGAGAAAGTTTGTGCTCATGATTAAATTACCGCATTGTTGAATGCTGACAAAGATCAATCTTTGAACTATGGAACAAGCATTAAGCATTGGGGATGTTATTGGAAATGTATGCTTGCGTTGTCATGGCAATGAGGGGTAAAATTCATTATCAGCAATGAATATAAAGATGAATCGATGAAAAATAAAGCACTGGCAAACGTTACTACTACCATCATGAGTTTTCCAGCAGTTACAATCCATGAGCCCGGTAATATCAATGGTGAACTTTATGGCGATGCTGTTAAAAGTTGTATATGAGTTGTATAAAAGTTGTATAAGAATATGTGACATCTCAAAAGAAAACATGATGAAGTATCAAATGGAATTATACCATTATTTCAATAAACAGATTTTATTGCATTACTTTCTTATGTTTCCATTATTTTTACGGTAAGCTAACAATCCCAATGTTTGGAGTGTTTATTCGAAAGTCAGAAATCCAAGAAAAAGAATTTTCAGAAACAAAAGTATTCCTGCCAGGCTTATACTACCACAAACAAAAAAACATGCATACATACAACTTATTTATATATATATATATATATATATATATATGTGACGAGGCTCTTCTCGCCTCGTCACAAGTGCCATATGAGATCTTAGCTCTTGTTTTTTCTTTTTTAGTTTTTTTCTTTCATTTTCTTCTTTATTTTTCAGACGTCATATGCAAACCCTCAAACATACAAAAAAACTCTCAAACATACAAAAAAAAACATATTTTAATTTTTTTTTAGTTTTTTCTTTTTTTTAGTTTTGTAGCTTTTTTTAGTTTTTTTTTAGCTTTTTTCCTTTTAGTTTTTTACCTTTTTTAATTTTTTTTAGTTTTTTTCTTTTTTTTAGTTTTTTAGCTTTAATAGTTTTTTTTTCTTTTTTCAATTTTCTTTTTCTTCTTTATTTTTCAGCGTCATATGCAAACCCTCAACACAAAAATACATACAACTTATTTTTAATTATATAGATAGTGCAACGTACATACAACTTATTTTTATATATATAGATAGTGTAACGGACAAACAACTTATTTATATATATACTAGCTGTTGGGGTGGCGCTTCGCGCCAACCCAACACCTAGTTGGTGGGGGCACTTCGTGCCCACCCCCCAAGCCCCCCCGCGCACGTATGTCGTTACGCGCCATATTAGTTACGCGCCATTGTAGTTGTGTCCCTGTGTCCCACCTGTGAATATAGATAGATATATATAGATATATTTTTAACTACGTAAAACTTGCGAATATACAACATTCTTCGCTGTCCCATTGTCTGTGCATATAAATAGATTGTCAGGTTTACCGACTCTTGAACATGCAACATATAATTGTCCATGGGAAAAACAATCTGTATTCAGATTTATACCTCATTATTCTAATGATTGCCTTTGAGCTTTGTTGATGGTGATTGCTAATCGAACATTCCCTGTGTCCCCGTCGTCATTTATATATCCCCCTGTGAGCCCCGGCGTCCCCGTTGTTGTTTTTCCCTGTGTCCCGGTCGTCATTTCTGTCCCAGTCTGTAATTTCTCTTTGAGTGTCGCAGTCGTCATTTATATTCCCTGTGTCCCGGTCGTCATTTGTGTTCCGGTGTCCCGGTCTGTAATTTCTCTTTGAGTGTCCTGGTCGTCATTTATATTCCCTGTGTCCCGGTGCTTTGTTGATGGTGATTGCTAATCGAACATTCCTTGTATCTGTGCTCTCTTTGAGTGTCCTGGTCGTCATTTATATTCCCTGTGTCCTGGTCGTCATTTGTGTCCCGGTGCTTTGTTGACGGTTATTGCTAATCGAACATTCCTTGTGTCTGTGCCCCCCGGCGTCCCCGTTGTTGTTGTTTCCCTGTGCCCCGGTCGTCATTTGTGTCCCAGTCTGTAATTTCTCTTTGAGCGTCGCGGTCGTCATTTATATTCCGTGTCCCGGTCGTCATTTTTGTCCCGGTCGTCATTTGTATTCCGGTGTCCCGGTCTCTAATTTCTCTTTGAGTTTCCTGGTCGTCATTTATATTCCCTGTGTCCCGGTCGGCATTTGTGTCCCGGTGCTTTGTTGATGGTGATTGCTAATCAAACATTCCTTGTGTCCCGGTCGCTTTCTCTTTGAGTGTCCCGCTCGTCATTTATATTCCCTACAAGCTGGTTGTCATTTGTGTCCCGGTGTCCCAGTCTGTAATTTCTCTTTGAGTGTCCCGGTCGTCATTTATATTCCCTGTGTCCATTTATATTCCTTGTGTCCCGGTTGAAGCCTTATATACTTATATCTTGCGAATATACAACATTCTTTGCTGTCCCATTGTCTGTGCATATAAATAGATTGTCAGGTTTACCGACCCTTGAACATGCAACATATAATTGTCCATGGAAAAAAAAATCGTATTCAGAGCTATACCACATTATTCTAATGATTGCCCTTGAACATTCTCTGTGTCCCGGTCGTCATTTATATATCCCCCTGTGCCCCCTGGCGTCCCCGTATCAGTTGTGTCCCGGTCGTTATTTATATTCCCTGTGTCCCGGTCGTTATTTGTGTCCCGGTGTCCCAGTCTGTAATTTCTCTTTGAGTGTCCCGGTCGTCATTTATATTCCCTGTGTCCCGGTCTTCATTTGTGTCCCGTCGTCCCGATCTGTAATTTCGTCAGTCGACAAACATGACGTCAGTCGACACACAAACATGACGTCAGTAGACAGACACACAGACAAACAACTTATTTATATATATATATATATATATATATATATATATATATATATATATATTAATGTCACATCTGACATTTTTATCTAACCTTCTAGTAGTGGCTTTGTTTATTAATTGATTTTGTTCTTGTGAAATTAATGAAGACCCCCCTCTCTCTCTCTCAAAATTTTTAATTTAAAATCTTAAAAATTGCATTTTAATGTTGATTTTAAATATATAAGTTTCATCAAGTTTAGTCTAACCCGTCAAAAGTTACGAGCCTGAGAAAATGTGCCTTATTTTAGAAAATAGGAGAAAACATCCGTTAAAAGTCATGGAATCTCAACGAAAATCACAGCATCAGATTCAGTATATCAGAGAACCCTACAGTAGAAGTTTCAAGTTCTTATCTACAAAAATGTGGAATTTTGTATTTTTTGCAACAAGCCAGATCACGGATGCGCGTTTATTTGTTTGTTTTTTCCCAGGGGTGATAATATTGACCCAGTGGTCCCAGAATGTCGTGAGAAGGCACATTCTAACAAAAATTAAAAGTTCTAGTTCTCTTTTAAGTGACCAAAAAAAAATTTACTCGTATATGAAAGGAGCTGTTCCCTCCTCAACGCCCCGCTCTTTACGCTAATACTTAGGACATCAAACCTTAAGGTCATTAAATAAATAATAAAAAAGTTTTTTTCAACAGAAATTAAGAAGCAACACTAAAATTTAAGACGAACAGAAATTATTCCGTATATAAGAGGGAGCTGCCCCCCTCCTCAACATGTTGCTCTTCAAGCTAAAGTTTCTTAGAACTTTTGAAAAAGCGTCTTATTGTTCTATTTAAATGACCGTTCTGTTTTAGGAGTCGTTATTGAAAAATTGGAAGAAAAAACTTTGGCGTATAGTGAGGCGTTGAGGAGGGAGCAACCCCTCTCATATAAAGAATAATTTCTATTCGTTTTATTTTAATGTTGCTCATTACTTTCCGTTTTAGAAACTAGTTTTTAAATTTAATTTCTGATGGTTTTTTAGACGATGTCGGGAAATCCGGCTCCACCTCCACGGAAAATTCCCCCCCAGGAAAATTTCCTCTTGAAAATTTAATTCCAGAGAAAACCTACCCCGGACAATTACCCTTAGCATCTCCACACGTAAAACTACCGGCAGAGAGAAAGTAAGACGAAAAAAAAGTATTTAGTATATGATTCTGGCAAATCTCCCCGGTGTAAAATTTTGCAATATAAAGTTTACCTCTAGGAAGCTTCCCTCCCTATGGAAAATTTTCCGTGTTGAAAACCCCCCTATCAGAAAATTTTCTCCCCCCCCCTCAGAAAAATGTAAGCACACTTCCCAACAGCAAATACTGTATGTTGGGCAAATTCAATAGCTTAAAGACTTTTTCCCAGAGGTTGTGGGGAGCCATATTGTCTCCAAAGGCATAGTTATTGGATCTTTCTAGTATGCTAAACAAAATGGGTATCTTGAAATTTTGATCAGACGACTTTGGGGAAAGGATTGAGGGAGGGGGGTTAGTTGCCCTCCAATCTTTTTGGTCACTCAAAATGGCACTAGAACGTTTAACTTCCGTTCGAATGAGCCGTCATCCGGAGTTCTAGGAACATTGGTTCAATATGATCACCCCTAAAAAAAAGAAAAATAAACACACATGCTTGATCTTTCTTCAGTCAAAAAATACAGAATTCCATATTTTTGATGATGGAAGTTTGAATCTCAGACAATTAGGGTTGTCTGATACGCTGAATTTGATGTTGTGATTTTTTAAAAAGATTATTGGACTTTTAGAGGGTGTCCTCCCGCCTATTTCGAAAAACAGGCACTTTTTCTCAGGCTCGTAGCCTTTGATAGTAAACACTAAACTTAAAGAATCTTTCATATTTGGAATCAACATGATAAAGCAATTCTTTTCAAATATCTATTGATATCAAAATCAGTTTTTTAGAGTTTCGTTTACTATTGAGCCGCGTCACTTACAGTTTGTTAAAATGAACTGTTTAAGTAGTGACTAAAATTATATATTTTGTGATTATTGTATATAATGATTGCGTACCGCTGCTTTCTTCTGTCATTGAGAACCATTTTCAATATAGCTTAGTTACAGCCCAAATATAAAGTGAAATATTGACGGAAAAGGAAGTCCATTCGATTAAATTTGCAGCGGAAATGTGACATGACTCTTGTGTTTTTTCAACTCAATTCTGATTGCGTGTGTGTTGCCAGACTTTGGGTGTATACCAAAACACGAGGTCTTCCACTGTTGTTGTGTATAGCTTGGAAATACATGACTGAACATGGTCCTAGGCGAACTTAATTTACCCTTGCGCAAATATAAGATAAAATATTAAACGCTAGAAATAATTTCACGAAGTCTAAACGATAACCTTTTGTTATTCTAAGCTACGTAACCGTTGCTAATGATATCCAGTTTAAGTTGTACCTAGTGTTACAAAGGTTATCATATAATGTTGTTTCAAGAGTTCAAGAGTTGTTTGCATTTTTATTCGTCGGAAGTTTAAGAAAATGGATTGAACAGACATTTGTTTTTCATCCGAAGCAATAGACATTGAACTTCAATCTCTGAAAAATGTCTACTTTTCTTATTCTGCACAAAGGTAGGACCTTATTCTCTGCTAGACATCTTTTTACCAAAGATAAGGATTGTAAGAGCCACTTATCTCCCTTCCACCGTCCTTTTTTAGTGCACCGGACCGAAGCAAAAATCTCTCATCGAAGCTCGTCGGAAACAGCTCAACAATTAATAAAGCCTTCCGGATTACGAACTCCCCGCCTTACCCTTTGTTACCTCCTCCCACTCCCCGCATAAAGAAGTCTTATTTCCTTTCCACTTACAGTATGCTGCCTTATACCCTCCCTACTTTGCCGAGAAACCAGCAATTTCTTGACGGACCTGAATCACCATTCAAACCTTGGCAATTACCAGGTAACAGCTGTTTAACAGATCATTTCCATTCCACTGCAATTCACAGCCAAGCTAGCAATATCCCGGTTGAAAATACTCCTCTCCTTCCCCAGACCCACGCTCTACTTACTCCCTTCTGGCTCCTACAATTAGCAAACAAACAACTGCTTGCTTTAGTAACCGTTTTACTTTTCCTAGGTTCCTTGTTACGAACGCTGAAAGTCTGAATTTTGACAAACTGACCGAACCAGAGGCCCTCTTTCAATTACACAAAATTGATGTAATTGTTGTAACAGAGGTCCAGGCACAGAACCCTCACCTTTTAAAAATTAATAACTACTCCCAATTCATAAAACATCGTCCTCATGACCACCCCCTAGGTAAACAGGGAGGTGAAATTTTATTATTTGTAGGTAACTACACCCCTAAATACAACTCTTTCCTAAATTAATCCAAGCTCCCAACCTTTCAGATTGTTATCAAATCATTTGGGTAAGTGTAAGACCCAAAGTTTGGCGTCGCCTTTTTAATTTTTTTTTTTGCTGCTTTTATTATTCCCCGAATCAAAACACTGCACAAAGACAGCGATCCTTCTAGGAACTGGATGGTAGTCACGACTTTGTTCTCTGCAAACTCCCAAACGTCAGTATTTTCCTGGTAGGTGAGGCTAATGACTTGAAGTTAAATTCCCTTTGTAGTTCCCTTAACTTAAAACAGAGAGTAAAAATACCAACAACCAAAGGAAATACTACTCTTGATCTGATTTGCACGAATATATATATCTTACTTCCAAAATCTGATTAAAACCAAATACTTAGGATCCTTCCCTCAGAAAAAAGTAAAATTGTGTTCTAATGACAAACCTTACATTACTAGTTAAGAAAGTTACAAATTACTTAGTTAAAAAAGCTAATTAGACTTAAAATTAATCTTTTTCGGAACGGTAAAACATCTGAAGCTAACTTAGTGCGTAAACATATAAAACAAGAGCTAAGAGCTCATATGGCACTTGTGACGAGGCGAGAAGAGCTAAGAGACATATGGTATGAGCTCTAACAAAATTCTATGAATCAACAGATTGATTTAAAAAGGAAAATAAGAGGCTTAATGCCGGACAGGATTTAAAATAAGAGCTCTGAGTCACGATGTTCTTCTAAATACCAAAATTCATTAAGATCCGATCACCCACTCGTAAGTTATAAATACCTAATTTTTTCTAATTTTTCCTCTCCCTTTAGCCCCCCAGATGGTCGAATCTGGGAAAACGACTTTATCAAGTCAAATTGTGTAGCTCCCTGACACGCCTATCAATTTTCATCGTCCTAGCACGTCCAGAAGCACCAAACTCGCCAAATCACTGAACCCCTCCCCCCAACTCCCCCAAAGAGAGCGAATCCAGTACGATTCTGTCAATCAGGTATCAAGGATATTTGTTTATTCTATCCACCAAGCTTCATCCCGATTCCTACACTCCAAGTTTTTTTCCAAGATTTCCCCTCCAACTCCCCCCAAAGTCAAACGATCTGATCGGGATTTGAAATAATAGCTCTGAGACACGAGTTCTTTCTAAAAATTAAATTTCATTAAGATCCGATCATCTATTCGTAAGATAAAAATACCCCAATTTTCACGTTTTCCAAGAATTCCGGTTTCCCCCTCCAACTCCCCCCAACGTCACAGGATCTGGTCGGAATTTAAAATAAGAACTTTAAAGCACAAGATCCTTCTAAATATCAAATTTCATTAAGATCTGGTCACTCTTTCGTAAGTTACAAATACCTCAATTTTCAAGATTACCCCCCCCCCCCTCCGATTCCACCAAAGAGAGCAGATCCGGTCCGGTTATGTCAGTCACGTATCTTAGACAGGTTTTTATTCTTCCCATCCAGTTTCATCCTGATCTCACCGCTTTAAGTATTTTCTAAGATTTCCGGTCACCCCCCCCCCGCCCAATTGCGCTTGATCCGGTTGAGATTTAAAATAAGAGATCTGAGTTACGAGGTCCTTCTAAATATGAAGTTTCATGAAGATCCGATCACTCCTTCGTAAGTTAAAAGTATGTAAAAGTACGTTTCATCCCGATCCCTCCAATATAAGCGTTTTCCATGATTTTAGGTTCCCCCACACCAAACTTCCCCCAACGTCACCAGATCCAGTCAGGATTTAAAATAAGAGCTTTGAGACACGATATCCTTCTAAATATCAAATTTCATTGAGATCTGATAACCCGTTCGTAAGTAAAAAATACCTCATTTTTTCTAATTTGTCAGAACTAACCCCTCCCCCAACTACCCCAAAGAGAGCGGATCCGTTCCGGTTATGTCAATCATGTATCTAGGACTCGTGATTATTTTTCCCACCAAGTTTCATCCCGATCCCTCCACTCTAAGTGTTTTTCAAGTTTTAGGTTTCCCCCCCCCAACTCCCCCCCAATGTCACCAAATCTGGTCGGGTTTAAAATAAGAGCTCTGAGCCACGATATCCTTCTAAATATCAAATTTCATTGAGATCCGATTACCTGTTCGTAAGTTAAAAATACCTCATTTTTTCAAATTTTTCAGAAATAACCCCCCCCCCAACTATCCCAAAGAGCGCGGATTCGTTCCGTTTATGTCAATCATGTATTTAGCACTTGTGTTTGTTTTTTCCACCAAGTTTCATCCCGATCCCTCCACCCTAAGTGTTTTCCAAGTTTTAGGTTTCCCCCTCCCAACTCCCCCCCCCCAATGTCACCAGATCCGGTCGGGATTTAAAATAAGAGCTCTAAGACACGATATCCTTCTAAACATCAAATTTCATTGAGATCCGATCACCCGTTCGTAAGTTAAAAATACCTCATTTTTTCTAATTTTTCAGAATTACCCCCCCCCCCCCCCAAAGAGAGCGGATCCATTCCGATTATGTCAATCATGTATCTGGGACTTGTGCAAATTTTTCCCATTAAGTTTCATCCCGATCCCTCCTCTCTAAGTGTTTTCCAAGATTTTAGGTTCCCCCCTCCAACTCCCCCCAATGTAATCAGATCCGGTCGGGATTTAAAATAAGAGCTCTGAGACACTATATCATTCCAAACGTCAAATTTCATTAAGATCGCATCACCCATTCATAAGTTAGAAATAGTTCATTGTTTCTATTCTTTCCCAATTAACCGGCCCCCCACTCCCCCCCAGATGGTCAAATTGGGAAAACGGCTATTTCTAATTTAAGCTGGTCCCGTCCCTGATACGCCTGCCAAATTTCATCGTCCTAGCTTACCTGGAAGTGCCTAAAGTAGCAAAACCGGGATCGACAGACAGACCGACAGAATTGGCGATTGCTATATGTCACTTGGTTAATACCAAGTGCCATAAAAAGAAATACGTTAATCTGTTTCTAATGTAAAATCAAGGATTTGTTGTCTACTAAGCCAAAACAGTGGTACAATAGTATAAAAAGAATTTGTGGGAAAACACATAATAATATAGATTTCTATTTACAAGTAGAGCCCCTTGTTACAGCTAATGACCTGAATAAATTTCTTTCCTCCATCTTTCAAAGCCTCTCTCCCCTCTCTATGAATACTGCTTATGATCTACACTCTCCCAATTCACCTATTATTTTGCCCTCAGATGTTGAGGCAAAAGTTAAAACTATTAAAAAGTGCAGCACCTGTCCACTAGATATCCCAATTGTACAAATTAAAGCCTTTGCAGACATTCTTTCAGAACCTTTGTCAGTACTTTTTAATGAAATTACCTCTACTGGTAAGTTCCCTGATTGCTGGAAATTAGGGTTTATTACTCCCGTAAAAAGAAGGGTAGCAAACAAGATTTTGCTGGTGTTCGGCCCATTACTCTTACTCTGGTATTTTCCAAGTTATATGAAATCTTTTTAGCTGATTGGTTGAAAGTAAAAACAATCCCAAATGGTGACCAAAGGCAATTCAGAAATTTACGCTCTACTCCTACCACACACTACGCTATATGGTTCACCTTTAGGACACTATATGTAATAAATTTGAAAAAAAAAAAAAAACAATACCTGGCTCAATGTTAACACAGTTGACTTAAAAACAGCTTTTGATTTAATTAACCACAATACATAAAAAAAAAATAACCAATGACTTCCTAGTTGACCCCTATCTAATACGAACAAATTCGTCCTTCCTTTCTAATAGAACACAAGTCGTCAAATACCTGGGTGTTTACTCTAATCCCCTCCCAATTTAAAATAGTGCACCACAGAAAGCCCTATTAGGCCCAATTGAAATTTCTTACCATAATAAACAGTCTTGGTGTTGATTTCCTGGATGGATGGAAATTCATTGACGATTTAACTGTCTTAGAAACGTGTTTCAAAAATCTAAAAAGTAACCCAAAGGAAATCTTGGAGTCAAAATCAAGTGAAGCTATTGCTAGTGATATGAGAGTCAACCCTTTAAAGTGAACAGTTTTGACAATTAGTTTCCTAAAAACTACCCCTTCTTTCTCCTGTCCTATCCCCCTGAAATGTCTAAACACCCCCTAAAAGTGATGCAATCTTAACGAAAATCACACCATCAGATTCATCGTATCAGAAAACCTTATTGTAGAAGTTTCAAGCTCCTATCTGTAAAAATATGAAATTTCGCATTTTTTGCCAGAAGACAGATCACGTATGCGTGTTTATTTGTTTTGTTTTTTTCTCAGGGATGATCGTATCGACTCAGTGGTCCTAGAATGTCGTGTGAAAGCTCATTTTAACGGAAACTAAAAGTTCTAGTGCCCACTCTCATTTTTCCCCCAAAGTCACCGGATCAAAATTCTGAGATAGTCATTCTTCATTTTTTTTTTTTAATATGTAGTAATTTGATTCTTAGGTCTTTATTTTTTTTTTATGTAGTAATTTGTTTAAAAAAAAAAGAAAAATCAATGGCGTCCACGAAAATTTTTATTTCAGAGAAAAGTAGTTATATTTTGGAAGCCCGAAAGTAATTGCAAACAATTTAGCAGAAGGGATCTTGACTACCGCACACACTACTTAATGTCACTCCTAAACTATGTATCAACTGTATTCTTTCGACAATAAAGATTTAAGACAAAAAGTGAATGGACCTTATCGAAAAAAGCGACCATAGACATATTAGAAACGAAATTTATAATATAATTAGTACTATATTAATAATAGCCATAATAAACACTATAAACACATATTAGAATAAAAAAGCTATAAAAATTAGGAAAGAAAGTACTATTTTGGCTTATCATTATCCAGACATGAACAACATAAAAAAAGACACAAATAGCAAGAGTATCCAATGAAATTTAGTTTTTTTTTTCCAGCGCTGCCTAGTTACATTCTTGAAATAACAGAGCAAGGCAAATAGATTAACAAGAATTTACGATTGAATCAAGTTTTGAAATTCAGTTTTTTTATATACAGCCACTGACGAAGATAATCATGCCTATAACCACGGATGCCACGCTGGATCCATTAGACATAACTTATCTTGCGTACTCGCTGCAGAAACCAAGCTTGAAACCTAGAAAAGTTTTCAATACATAAAAATCTGGTGGACGGTATGTAAATGGCATCGCAAAAAACAATATTTTAAACACTTATAATGAAAATATAAAAATTTTAAGAATGTACCTGCCCTTCGCAGTTTCTAGGATAGGTTGAATATAAGGCAATGTGAACTTTAAAGAACCGCCCTATTTCGTCCATTATAAACATTTTTAATCTGTGTAGCCAAACTATTTAGAACTGATTGGACGGTCATGTCATAACTTATAGAGTTAGGAAAAGGTTAATTCAGATTCTGGTTTATTTATCGGTCAGTCAAACATTTATAACATACTAAATATACAAATATCTGGCAGAGATACAGTTAACGACGGAAAACTTAAAACCGGCACTTAATCCCCCGGAAATCTTAGAAAAAACGTTGACTTCCCCCATTTTGTGTCAAAGACGGAGATATTTAGATTTAATGAAACTTGCACCATTAGAAAGTATGATTTGTTTTTCGATTAAACGTAGTAGAATTTTCTTTTTAGACTACAGGAAAGGGACATCCCAAAAATTCTTCTAGCCTACTTGCTAGGAAAAGGTTAAAAATCAGATCGAAGAAAGTATCATTTGAGATATTTAACAGCTTTGGGAGTTCCTAGTGGTGCTATCCGATTTGAATTGAAACTTCGCCAACACAGGGAACATATTATTTATGCTTCAGGTACATTGAATAGACAGCACCTTGCATAGTAAAAGATTATATCTTTCTTTATTTTAAAAGTAGCCTTTCGTTGGCTTTTCAAAACTGTTGGACACATTCAAGATCCCCTATAAATGTTTACCAAACTTTTAACGAAATTTAATTTGAGCCGTTTTGTAGCTTTGGAAGTTCTCTGTTGTGCAAGGAAAATTCTTTAATGGGTTCTTTGTCTCAGAGACGATCAACCAACGCTAAGGCTCACAAAACAATCTTTAAGGTATGTTCGGTGTTTTTCACATTTAAAGTTCATAGCTTTATCAGTAAGCTAGTATAGACGAGAAAAGTGCGCTAGTGGCCTACTAACTTAGACATTTACGTGATTAACTCAAGCAAAGCATGACCCTAAATATTTAGAGGCAAGATGCTTCAGAAAAAAAAACGAAATAGAACAGTCTGTTGCATTATTATTATTATTATTTTTAAATTTGAATAAGGAAAAAGAACAATGAAAGAATCTCAGATCGTATTCTCTAATCGATTACAGCTTCCACTGGCAACGGGTCAAAATCCAAGAAATTCCTACAGAAGAAGAAGGAAGGAGACCGAAGACAAATATTATTCAGACCCTGTTTTCAAGAAAGATTTTCAATTTTCATTCATATTTTACCGATTTTGGAGGCTCAGGGAGTAGAACAAAGCCCGTTCTTCCTTTTATTAGTGGCATCTCTGACAACATATCAAGTAAATAATGGAAATTCTCATTACATGTATAACAGCAAGTATAATGTATTCCTAATGTCCAGAAAGTCATGATAGTCTATTGATAGACAATGACAGACAATTATGTCTTTGGCTATTCAAGTTTCTTAATAGTAATTACACAAATATTAACAGAAAATAATAGCTACGAACTATAGTTTATAAACGAGTGAATTTTTGAATTAATCTTTCATTTTCGGTGCTAACATATTTTCAAGTATTGAAAAACAAAGGAGGAAGAGAGAGAGAGAGAGAGAGAGAGACAGAGAGACAGAGAGGACAGAGACAGAGAGAGAGAGAGAGAGAGAGAGAGAGGAGAGAGAGAGAGAGAGAGAGAGAGAGGAGAGAGAGAGAGAGAGAGAGAGAGAAGAGAGAGAGAGAGAGAGAGAGAGAGAGAAAGAGAAAGAGAAAGAGAAAGAGAAAGAGAAAGAGAGAGAGAGAGAGAGAGAGAGAGAGAGAGAGAGAGAGAGAGAGAGAGAGAGAGAGAGAGAGAGAGAGAGAGAGAGAGAGAGAGAGAGAGAGAGAAAGAGAAAGAGAAAGAGAAAGAGAAAGAGAAAGAGAAAGAGAGAGAGAGAGAGAGAGAGAGAGAGAGAGAGAGAGAGAGAGAGAGAGAAAGAAAGTAAATCTACATTTAATTACCTTGTTATCGGTCCCATCGTAGTTTGACAAAGACTGAAGCCTGTTCATTATCTGGCTAACAGCTTTTGATACTGTTGTAATTATTATTTCTGGATCAGTATCCTTCTCAGGTGGATATCCATCTTTATCAGTGCACCTCTGAAAACGAGAAAGAAATTACAGCCTTGAAGCTAATAAAACGCACGTACACACACGGCCATTCATTGAAATGCGTGTGAAAAAGCCGTTGGCTTCTTTTTCTTTTTCCTCTTTCGACTAGAACCCAACAAAGCGCAAACCACGACCAGGAACTCCTGCGGTCGGGCGTATGTATTCGCCTATTTTACTACAGATTACAATGTCTACAAAAGACTAATACTTATACAGCCAATTGAACTAACACTGACATGGACGTGGCTAAATGCGTTTTGCTTTTTTGCGTGTGAATCCCATGTTATTGTTTTCAGCTTTGTGTTATAGTTTAAAGACGTGTCCATTCCATATAGGGCGTCAGGGTGAAGCCGAAAAGTGCATGACACAGGTTCAGCTCCGCGTCGAACCAGATAAGTTTCAAAAGCTCAACTTTAGTAAAAGAGTCTATAACTGAACCCGTTTTCTAGGGTTACAATGGGAGAAAGGTTGAGATGACTAGGACACCTTTTGTAGATGAAGGATGACAGATTGGCAATGGTCGTTCTTTTCGGTCGTCCATCTAGGACAAGAAAAAAAAAATAGGTCGTAAGAAAGGATTAAGGAAAAGTGGAACTTCTTGGGAGGAAGTAAACAGAGAAGCTTTAAATTGACTGGGATGTAGAAGAGCGTGCGCAACTGTGTTGGCCAAAAATAGTCAAAACTAAGGATAATCAGCTAATATAAATATGAATTCTGGTTGATGTGATTTTGCCGACAAATTGTTAATCATTGATATTTTATTTTTTATAAATAAACTGACAAAATTCTACGGTATATCCCTATTTTCTTGAGATATCCGGTCCATTTTTAGGGATTGTACCTCGATTAATCTTATCTATTTTAATTCCCTCCTTTAAATCTTCTTCAACTGCCTATAACTACTTGTAATTAGTATGCGATGGGCTGCGAGATATTATTGGGCAAAGTGAGCAGGGTTACAACCACATTCAGTTCCTTAAGTTCCAAAATAGCCCAAAGTTGCGTGCTACACAAAAATTTTCGGTGCTACAGTCAAAACTTGTCCGCGTGTCGCGGCTTACGCCCCGACACGCGCATAATCCGTTTAAGTGTACCTGGATTAGTTTTAGGCCATTTTTTTCACCTTTTAATGTCTGGTTATTTCAAACTTAGCACCAATTTTTCGAAACAAATACGGGAAAAAAGCGCTCCGCGTTTTTGTTAATTCCTCTGCCTTTTTTTCAAAATCTTCATTATTTTGCCCAAGACAAATTATAAAAATAAAATGTAGCAAGCTATTGCTACTATTTGGTCATTCAATGTAGCACTTGCTACGGGGCTAGACATGACGAAATAGTGCTAAAATAACAATTTCGTATAACAGGTGGCAACTCTGCCCACGAGACCTTGTTGGATCCTAATAATGAAATGCCGCTGTATGTACCCGATATAAGATGAAGTAATTATATTGACAGAAGACAGCAAGAGGAGGTCTCACCTTGTAAATACCTAACGACCTTCCGTACACTGTCATAAAGGAATTCTCAATGACTGGGGAATGGATTTTAATCCCTATTTACTCATGTAAAGCAGTAAAGGAGGGATCTTATTATAGGTATCGTATACTGATATCCAAGTAAATCCGCCTCTCAATTCTTCATATCTACGATGAGCTTTCGCAGACAAAACGAACTCACCCATGTGAGCTTATCATCCCTGCGCTTATCAACATTTCAGGGGAGGTGAATTTTCTATCAACTTTGCTTACTGCCGTATTCTGTCAAGTTTAACTATGATCACTACGTCCTTGATCGACAACATTTTCTCTTCTCCTGATTTGTTGCAGAATTCTCTACTAGTAAACGATCCATCGACAATTTCCCTGTCTTTTCAGTACTTAGTTCCATAAAGATACAAAGTCAGATGATACCCACTTTAAGCGAAGATACCTTTAAATAAGGCCAAGAGGATCTAAGTAGATACTTCATGGGGTATTTTGACATGTACAAGGTATAGTTTGACTCCTTTTAGATTTCTAATGAAAGACGAACAGAAACGAACATAATAAAATCCAGTGAAAAAAACAAAGAGAACTATGAAGATATTTTGGTCAAGACCTCCGCTTTACCGTCTTCAGTGCAAATAATAATAATAAAAAAATACAGATAAAAATCCAAAAGATAAAAGAAAACCTAAACTTAAAACGAACACTGAAACTAAATAGAAAAATAGTGAAGATCAGGCTCATCTTGTTATGATTAGCCAGTGTGGTCTCACTAATTATTTTCTATTTTAAGTCCTACTGTTGATATGCGCACTTTACCCCCTTGTGCTTAGAGGAATAAAAGATTTATACGCTCATGTCCAAGGATGACTGCAGGCGCTCTTAGAACTAGAAAAAGAACAATAATACCTAGGAATCTCACAACTAAGTCTTCATCGAGTACTACTACAATTTGCCCAAAAGATCGTTTGTATTTGATTTAACCCCTCTATAGAACCCGTTTTTAAATACAGTTTATTGTCAGTTTCCTTATTTAAATGAGCTTTCAAAGGTAGAAATTAAAAACATTTAAAAAACATAGCACATTAGGCGACTGAAGTAAGCTAACCTTTCTATGCCAGCCAATAACCTCATCTCTAAGCATGGCTCTCAAGATACTTTGAAGTTTGTATGGAGAGTAGCTTAAACTTCTTGCGGCAGCTATCATTGCTGCAGTTAATGAACCAGAAACAGCTAACGGAGTTATAAAGTCGGCCAGGTTTGGAGTTAATCTAAATGGTACAGGACGATTGCCTTCTAACGACCCTGAAAAGAGAAAAGGAATATTTTCACGAATCTATGGTTCACACTAAACGGCACATCACTTAGGGTCGGTGGGGGGGAGTCTATTTCAGCAACATACAAAATAAATCAGGACACAATAGAATTTTCCTCGTTATTGCTTTCTTGCTTTCTATATTTGTTTTTAATTGGCGATGAAAAAGAAAAAACAAACCGAAAAGAATCTTTACGTCCAATATAATTTTCACAAAGAAATTAATGTTTCAAATAAATTCATTCTTCCTTTGATTATTTTGCCTTTGACGAAATTTGTGTATTGAAAATAAATTTTTTCCCAGCTGACTTAAGCTAGCACAAGTGATCGATTTATATTAAGGTGGACCTCAAAGTGATCCAACTAGTTATCGGCCAATATTTTTACTGTCCGTGTTTAAAAATATTATTGGCAAGCCTATGCTTTCCCTTCTACTTGTCTTTTTAGAATGAAGATTTTTTTTTCATGATTTTCAGCTAGGTTCTGAAGAAAGTATTCCACATAAGTCTCAAATCCTTTTTATTTTTGTACATTCAACACTTATTATGGTCTGCTTCCTGATGCTATATTTTTTAGACATCCGAAAAGCTTTTAATTCGTTGGCCCGTCAAATGTCTTAATTTCTAAATTATCTTACTGTGGTTTAAGAGAGGATGCTTGCACTTGGTTTAACACTTATTTGTTTGGAAGAGTTATCTCCGAGGATCCTCTTTTCCGCTCACCACCTGAAACTGAGTGTGGTGTTCCGCAAGGTTCAGTTCTAGAGCCACTTCTATTCTTGTTTTGAGTCAAGGGCCTTATTGTTGCGATGATAAACCAAAAACCAACAGCTTGTTGTCGTTTATACCACCCTAAAACTTCCCACACAACAAAAATGTACATTGCCTTATTAGGACGAGGACGTTCTCGTTGGTTTCACTGACGAAAGAGCCCTCGACACTGATTTCAGAACTAAGCCTGACATTCGCATCAAATAGGTTGATTCGACGGGTAAATTTTTCAAGTTTGTCATCAACTGTCTGATATCCTCTTTCAAAGGGTTCTCTTGGTAGACCTGGAGACCAGTGTGTCCGGTTTCTCGGCGTTTTCTTGATGAAAATTTCTCATTAATGCATCAAATTATTCTAATTAAAACCAAGACATCAAGAAATAACGGACTTCTTATGAAACCTATACACATTTTCCTGAGAATAGTTCTAATAATTATGTTTCATTGTTTAATTATATTGAGTCTCTTGTTACCTTACTATATAGATGTCAACACTTTCTTCCTTTCTGAAACCAGTTTCCATGTATATGTTAGTGCAAGGGACTGCCTGTTAAAGGCAAGCTTAGAAATTTAATAAAATTAAAAAATATGGCAACACTGTCTTCCAACATACAGCACCATCATTAAGGCAAGTCTAATTCCCAACCCCATTTTTACTATCGCAGGATAAGCCACTTGGAAATCTGTATTATATACTTTTTATCGGTTGTAAAACACCATAATTACGCAACTGCAACGTAGTTGATACAATCCTCCCATAAATGTAAAATCGGCTCTGTCTATCATGAAAATAGCCAAAGCATGCGCCTAAATGACTAAACACCTTCAAGTTCTAGTGGATGTTCTCATCCCCCAGAAGTGTTTCAAATATTCTGAAAAGGCAAAGGAGTACCACAGAAAATGCATAGAGGACAGCACACTCAGCACAATCAAGCATCAATTAAGTTCCGAAATCTATACGAAATTATTTATTATTTAGAATTAAATCAAATATAAAATTTGTTTAAAAGAAAAGGTAAAGAGCGATTAAAACCGGTGAAAGTTATCAAATATTATGAATAGAAAAAGATTCCTCCTAATGTGATTATGAGAGATAATAAAGAGGCTACTTACTCAAAAATACCACATGTTTTAACGAATATAAATATGTGAGGTAGGATAAAGTAACTTAACCGAGAAAAGGGGACAGCGAATGTGAAATTTTGTAACCTGTAAGTTTGCGAACTATTATACGATTAGTTGCTAAACAGAAAACATGTAAAATAAATTAAACCCAGTAAAACAAATAAGAAAAATGATAGTGATGAGAGAAGAACAGATAATGCAAGAACAGAAGAGAGGAAAGAACAGATAAAGAAAAATAGATAAACAGTTAAAACAAAAATCTTACCAGTCTCATCGTCAATATCCCACTTGAAATACGACACATTTAACAATCCTGAATCTTGGTGGACGTACATCATGTCTGGGTTTAGACGAGTCAGATGAAATACGTATTCGCCAAAGTCAATCAATGCTAGTTGCACGGTAAACTAAAGTAAGAGACAGGGGCAATAGCTATCAATCTTCTTAAAAATGAAATAAAAGAGATGGATGTAGTCATACATGGATAGCTCTAATTGCCCTGCTATTACAGTAATAAAAAAGGAATACAAATTTAGAAAAAAAGAAAACAACTAGCCAAAGAATAGGTCTTTTCGTAATAATCTGAATAGTAAATTAAATAAAATCTGGATGCATTACTTTATGTTTTGTAAATTTCTCCTTTATCTTCCAACTTGGGAAAAGGCCTATTTCTTTTCAGTAATTTAGGCTTTTTCGATTTAATTCCAAAACTTGAGGTGCGACATGCGATGCTTTCACGTATGGCTTATACGCGTTTCTCCCCTGACCATCGTCTTATCCAATTTAGTGAATATTATGGTGGATTTTTATTTTGTTTTCATTTTGTTGATTCACTTGTTTTACTCCATTATTTTTTACAATTGCACTGTGTGGGATATAAACAAAGAAATAAATTAATATTCTTCTCCTTTTCAGTCTACTAAAGGATCTTATAATGGCACTGAAGATTTTAAGGGTCTGCAACACTTATTTGTAGATATTTCACCCTCAAATACCGCTCACTGGAGGTGAATATGATCCCTGAGCATCTCCGAACTCTTCACCTAGGGCTATAGAGTGGAGAGCTTTTTAGCTTTAAAAAATAACCTATTGGGAAAAGAGTTTTCTTTTAACGATCAAAATAAACAATTTTTTTTGGAAGTTTAAGTTTGACTGAAACTTTTATTCAAGGAGAATCAATACTTTGGTAGCCGTGATCATATTTAAATACCGTTATTTTAAAGTTATTGTAGTGATAAACAAAGGAAAAATGTAACGTGATATACGCGTTTGCCCACTCTTATCATTTCTAGATACCAATTCTACAACAAAACGGAAAGCAACACTTTAAAGTCATTTATAAACTAGACAATACAATTACTAGATTAGACATTGCAGCAGGTGCTACAGTCTTCTGGAAACATATCTTCTTCTCAGAGTAACAGTGATCTAAATCAAATTATTTTACGGTTTGGGTTCCAAAGCTTTTACAACGCATTGGTTATGGTAAGGCAAAAAAAAGGGTAAAGAATATGGCATTAGACTTTACAGTCCCTACCGGCGGTGCTGATCTCCATTTCTTGGCCCTTCAGCCAGGAAATGCAATGGGGGGTTGGGGGCCAACCATCCTGTGCTTTCGCAAACCCTTCCTGTTTACCTTCCCCAGACTCCTCCAGGTACCCATTTAGAGCTGGGTCGACTCTGGCTAAGTTTACAGATTCACGCCACTGACCTCCGTCCCAATCTAAATAATTAGGTACACTAGGATTCAAACCCTCGCCCTTTCAGACAAAGGATCCTGAATCCTCTCGACTGATTACTGATCTTACACAATTAAAACAAGGTCAGTGAGTTAATTTTAGTCACTTGTATTCTGAGTCTCAGTTCTGAAAAGTACTTTACTCGACCTGGTGCAGTTTGATGCCAAACCCTTAACATAACAAAGGATAATAATGACAGACGTCTCAGTAAAATTCAGTATACGCGAGGTGAAAGCGGCTCCAAGATGGATCCGAGTGGTTCAAAGAATGGATCATGGGATGAAAAGTTTGATGTAACAGTAAAAGGCACTAATCCTGTCATAAAAAAAAGAAATTGTGGAAGAGAGAAATGTAGACCAAGGATCAAAGCATGGTTATTTGGTTGTCATTTAGCTTAATATTGGCAAACGTAAAAATTACAACACTGAACAAGAACATGATCCCACAGAGACAGGGTCATAGTTATAGAAATTATACAACCGTTACAGCTACATATACTTAGACTTTTAGCAAACTTGCGTCAGAGCTACTTTAAGACCGTTTCTTAAAGTAAAAAAAGAAAAGAAAGCTGAACAGACAGACATTTAGTCTAGTAAGCAATCCCCACTATGTTGATAAATACAATGTTAAGAGACGAACTGGAGCGAATTCGTAGACAAACAATCAGAGGAGACAATTTAAACAAAAGGTTCATTCATATTTTTAATTTGTGCACTAACAATCTGGTGATAAACGTGTCTAATTTTCCGAAGTTTTTAGGGACTAGAATATGGCTTCTATTAAGCTGACTTAGCTGACTTCTAAAAATTATTAGAGAAACTAGTTTCGTAATAATAAGAAACTCCCAATAAATCAAGCACCTCGAACCTCAATGCTGAGCGACCCCCTCCCCTCCCCCCAAAAAGGGATTGACCATATTGGCTTCTGAAAGGCTGATATTGTCTTATATTAGCATTTCAGAAGCCACTGATATAGTCATATTTCCAAAAAACATCACAGTAGCAAGTTGCACAGCTGATAGGAAAAATTGGCAAAATATATTAGTGGCAAAGATATTTTTTTTTTTTAATATATATATAGCATATGATATTTTTTCTTTGTGTTGTGACACACAGCACAATCACAAAGCAAACATAGTTTGTTACAAGCTATGTACGGTTTAAAGAGAAACCAACAGATACAAGTTGCTCCGTGTAGAAGGGCACCCAGGAAGCCTTTCTTTGAGAAATCAGTTCTTGACCACCACCCCCCACTTAATGAGGTATTGCATAAAATTAATTGAAAGGTGTTACTAAATTAGCAAATGTAATTAGAGGAACTCACCATTTTTCTAAAAGACCAATATGCAGTCGGCGATGGAAAAGTTGCAGCAGCCCAATCAGAAATCAAAGATTTGGGTACCATCCCATTCTGAACTTCTTTAAATATATCCTTTAATACTTGGTGATTTGCTTGACCACCCCTTGCTTGAACAGTAGCAAGCTTTTCATAATACTTAGTAATGGGCGTGTCATGTTCAATACCTCGTTTTGCACTTCGTTGTCTATAAATGTCCAGGAGCGACAATGAGCTGGGGTTATCTTCAACAAGTCGCATTTGGGGAGAGATAGCTACAACCCGTGGTATTGTAAAATGAAGGAGGCGCCTTGATGTTTCCTGATGAAATATAAATAATCGGGATGAAAAATAAATAAACCCGACGAAATATTTATTTTATTGCAATAAAGCCCGAATAGACAATAGTCACGGTGTTCTTCAATGAAATGTTTCTCATCAACTTTCTTAAAGATAAAATAGGACCAAGTACTGTCTAAATGTATATCAAGGTATACAACATTTTTTCGCGAGAGAACAAAAGCTTGAACAGTAAATATTTATTGTTAAATACATGTTTTTGTTTATGTTACAAAGTTTTTACAAAATTTAATTAGAACATTAAGAGATCATTAGTACTAATTGAAATTTCCTTACGAGTGAGGTAAATATTATATTTATAACCTTCTTCATCGATATATACCTGAAAATATACCTTCTTCCTCGCTAAGAAGTTAAGGCGGTAGCCTTCAAAGCCATGTTCAGCCACCTTCTCTACCTCACGGGTTTTCAAGCTAAGGCAATATTGAAAATTGTATAGCAGAACAGTATTAATTTCCAAAATAACGTCCTCTCGCTTATCGATCGATAATTTCCACTGATAAATTTACGAATTCCATATATAACTAACTAAATGCTTCGATGGATTACTAAATTCTAATCTTAAACTTCTCCTTTTTGAGGAAGGAGAATCAGTACCCTCCCGATACCATTCTGTAAGTTAACCTTATAATTGTGTTTCTGTTCTTACAAGCTAAAATCATCTACTATCCTAAACGCATTTTGGAAATCCAAAAGCTAAAATCTGCATTGAAAATAATTTTCCTGTAGAAGTAATCTTTTTAGACGTACTCTCAGGTCATTTGGATACACGGTACAAAAACAATAATAGTGCGCTACAGATGGTTATTCTGCCCACCTCTTCCTGTATAAAAAAATATAAAGCTTCCAATATAAACCTAAACTTGCTAGAACAAAAAATTTCTATTTTTATTTCTTTTGACATAGAAGTTTGCTAGAATTTTATTAGATTGTATAAACCTGCGAATGACCAAATGAGGGAGGGGAAGAGAGAAATCCTCCCTAAGACATCTCTCGCAGCATTAAAACAAAACATTATTAAAAATATACTTTTCGTTTTAGATCGATCACCCAGGGAAAATCATATTTCATCTGCCCCTCCCCCACCATTATATAATTACTCCAAGTACCTATATATATATATATATATATATATGCAATTAATCGAATAAAACACGCAGGTTTCTCAGCTGTTTCATACTTGTCAGCCAAATAAGGGGTATGGCTTTCACTTGTTTTTTTCTAACCCTGAATTAAAATTAAAACAAGCTTGGTTTTGTAAACAGAAGCAACTGTAAAATAAGGAAGACACTTTGCAGGTTTTTTAGCAATATTCGCAATTAAGATGTCACAGAATTTCGTAAATACAAAATTGAATATCACATTACTATCGAGTATGTTTTTGAGTAAGGCCAGCTTTCCTCAAATAATAGAGTCTTTTTCCCCCATTCACACATAAGATAAATTCAAACATGATGCTTACATCCATGTATTGAAACGATTTCATTGTTTTCCGTCTACAAATTCACTTTCTATTGATATTTCAAATTAATTTCGTTGTTATATTAAAGTTAATTGCTAGAATTTTGATAGAAATAAATGTAAGTATTTCTTGCTCAGGTTTACTGCAATTTTGTTTTACTCTTCGTTTGACTTGGAAGTTGAAATAATTACTGCACTATAACGACATACATTTTAAAGTAACTTTGTTTCGCTATTCTATCATTGATTTTTCAATTACTTTTCAAGCCCTCAAATGCAAAAATGCGAAAAGTCAAACGTTTTCTAATAAGCATGGTCAAAAATGTGTGATTAGTCCTTTATTGTTTTTACCCACGGGTGATCCTATCAAAATAAACTGTCCTGGAATATCGGGAGAGGGCTCATTCAATTGCAAACTGTGAGGGCTCATTTAAACGCTCTTTACGCTGAAGTTTGACTTTTTGGCCCCAATACTTAAATAAAAAGTATACAACACAAGAGCAATTGGAGTGGGTAAAAATTATTTACAATATCTCACGATCAGAAAGGCTTATTGATGTACATTTACCTTAAAAAAACTTAAAAACTTTAAAAAAAAAATTGAAAAAAAAATCCGATATGATGGGTCTAACCCAAATTTGAAAATTTGAATATCAAAGACAACTAAGAAACGTATATCTATACGCAACATATAGTAATTATATACAGGGGCCGGCGTATCTATCACCTCCTTGACAATTGCCACTCATATTCCCCATTGATAATTCATCCAAAATTGTTCGAATGTTTTGAAAAAAATCGGTGAATAAAACACTTGCAATTACCCACTAAGTATATTTGTTCGCACTCACCTCGCTGTCATTAAAGCTTCAATAAAACTTTAGCGTATAAAGCGGGAGCTGAGAAGAGGGCACCCCCCCCCCCCCTCATATGCACAACGATTTCCATCCAACAATAATATTGGAAACCGAATATTATAATTTCTTGAGAAGCCCCTCTAGAGTCCCTTCTAGAACATACTGAAATAGTCTCTGTGCCCAAACCAATGAGAGTAACCTTGAATTATGATATTTTCACTAACAGACAATTAAGATTTGAACGAGAAAGGGCAAGTATTTTCTTTTTCACTTCTTTCAGTATTTTCTTTTTCCAGACAAAACACATATCTCATACCGAATGGGAGATAAACAGAACACAAAATAGGTAACAAAAAGTTATCAAAGACAGGGAAACAGACGAAGGAGATATAAAATTACCGCAGATTAATAGCACCGACGTGTCATCTCAGCTATTAAGGTAATCACCATGAGGTAAAAACAGACAAAACAGAAAATAAAATGAAACAGAAGTGTCAAAGTAGACAAAAAAGAAGAGAAGTTTAACTAAGAGGAAAGAATGATTAGATTAAGGATGCAATTGTCTATAAGAACGCCTCAAAGGCAGAGAACACGTTTTGGTTTGTTGATGGTACCCCAATCCCCACCTATTGCGTATTTTTCTTACATTTGTTAGACGGCTGGTAGAATATGCTTGTCCCGTCTGGCATTACGACCTGACTTCGGACCAGAAGCACCGCCTGGAAAGGATCTAATACCGAGCTCTTCTGGTAGTGTCTAAATCTCCTAAAGTCCCTTATTGCTCCCTTTTCAAATAAGTCTCCCTTACAACTCTTTCGACACGCTGTGATGAATTCTGTTTTAAATTTGATGTCGGTATTTTTGCAAATGCGCGGCATCGTGAAATACTCCCCCCGAAACATCTCGTCCCCTGAGAGCGGTTTTGTCGCATCTGCAACTTTTTCGGGAAGTGGAGTTAAGACGGCCATCTAATGTGAAATTTTTTGCTCTATCCGATTCCGTCGACCATTTTATTGTATCGTAACTAGAAGTGCCTCAATTTTAGATTTCTCGTTTATCGTATCTCACATTTTGCTGTTTTGCTAAGAGCGGTTTTGTCGTATCTCATATGGGAAAATTACATGGGCATTTTTGTCGTAACTCCGTCGACGCACACTTTTGAAGAAGAAAAGATTTTGTAAAAGTTTCACAATGAGTCACAAACGGACATTATTTACATCTGCACAAGCTGCACAATATTTACAGGAATCTAGTACCTCATTTTTGTGGAATTGACTAATATTTTGCTCCAAGAATATAATATATTTTATATCTTATATTATATATATTATATTATATATTGTACATATATAGAGTATAATTTAATATTATCAAATACCTAATTTGTTATGATTTTTGCTGCGTATCAGTGGTCAGAATAAATCTTGGTTATGATCGTATTTTGGTAGTGCTTCCTTGTAACGCAGCAGCCTGTCGGTAAATTTTTCGCAGTTCATATTATTGATTTACAAATAAAGTGAACATACCACTCGATGCTTTTTTTATGTTCTTTACGAATATAATAATCGCTTTTATCGCAAATTCAAATTTAAGCACTTTTTGACCTCACCTAACTAACCCAGCCTAATCTAACTAACCCAACCTAACCTAACTATAAATAATTTTGGCACTGAGAAAACGTAGTATTATTTTGTCAAAAACGACAGGAGACGCATACTTTAATTGAAAATTTGGCGTCAAAGAAGAAGAAAACGGCATAAACGGCAAAATAAAATTTATTTATCCAACTTAGTCGTTGAAAATTGGTGCTTGTCATTAAAAAAATGGATTTATAATGAAACAGTGAGTTTCTCAAACAGTCTGAAACAGTAAGAAAATCAATGAGGTATACTGTTGCATTTAATCCGAGTTTGAGGCTGGACGTGGGGCAAACGAAATAGCTAGTGGACTAGTGGCCATACTAAAAAAAGTTCTTGATACTCACCCTGATATCTGTCAGTTAATTACTTGGTTGGACTCGTGCGTGTCCCAGAACCGAAACTCAATTATAAGCTTCGCCATCCAAGATGTCCTAAGAACATTTCCAAGCTTAGAAAAAGTGGTTATGAAGTATTTTGAACCAGGTCATTCGACTATACAGGAGGTTGATGCTGTACATAGCACTATTAAGAGGGGGCTAAAGCACCTTGATTTGTTCTCTCCACTAGATCTGGTGAGGAAGTTACTGAAAGTAAGAAGGACACGTCCTTTGAATGTCCTGCAAGTGACCCAGTCAAAGTTTTTTGACTTTCAAAAGCCAGTAAAGATATACAAGTACTGGTATACAATATTGTATACCAGACGAATAAGATATACAATATTGGTACCAAATTCAAAGGTAAAACATCTTGAGTTCCGTCAGGATAACGCTAAGAGAGTTTGGTTCAAAACTTCCTTCTCTGGAGACTTGCAAAAGGCTACTATATCACAAGAATGTACTTCAGTTAAAAAGTGTCCCAACGCTTCGGCTGTCCGTGTTGTTGAACGTCTTGTTTTGCCCAAACCTTGTGGCAAAAATATTGATCTACCTGATGCGAAAATCAAAGATGTCAAGTATCTCCTGAAGTTCATCCCCAACCAAGACCAGAAGTATTTTGAAACCAAGATTGAAGAGTACTACAAGGCCAAGGGGGATACGTTTGGAAGTCTCTCCGTCTGCGCGAGATCAACGTCCAGAAGAGGATTCCATTGAAGCAAAACGGCGGCTAGCAAAGAAACTCAACAAAAAATGAACGTTTCTGAGGTTTTTTAATTTTTATACTTTTTCAAATGGTATTGCTGCATCAGAACTCGTTTGTCGTATCTTCGTAGTGAAAAGAATAGGCAGCCCAGACCATTTTGCCATATCTAAGTTTACTAAAATTTCAGTAAGGTCGGATTGTCATATGTGCATTTCATTTCAGGTTTTGACAATGAAAACTTCACCTTTTCCATCTCAAATTCGGGAGACCCTCCTAGTTATTTTTGTCTTTTTTTTTTTATATATTTGCGAAGAAAATCGGTTGTACCGTGTAAGTTCCAGCAAAAGTGAAAATTTCAAAGTCGTTTTTCTCGGAATTTTGAAAACCTTAGTTATGACAAAACCGCTCTCAGGGGACGATCTCCCTTCGCACCAACGGCTCCTGCGGCAAATGGCTCAACTGGTACCAAAAATTCAGCCGGTACCCATACGGCATTACGCAAGTAGTTTTATTCCGTGGTTCGTCAAGATTTTTATTACTGGACTCACCCCTCAGTAACTGTACTAATGCTTTAGTTTTAGTTCATTCTATTTGATTTAGTTCATTATTCTTTTTATTCATTTTGTTTTTGAAAGTGTTTTTTTCTTCAATAGTTGAATATTTCAAAGTCTTAGGTTTTAGTTTGACTCTGTGATATTTCGAATCAAGGTATAAATTTGTCTGACAATGGCCATGGCTGTGATTTTTATATGTTTAATGCTTTATATTTTATGATGACAAGAACCGCCGCTGATCGGCATGACCTTATTTGATACGGTGTTTGGTGTTTGATACGGTGTTTGGTGTTGATGGTGTTTGATAATAAAATGGTTTATCGTTATCGTATCGTACATGTAAAGAGTAAAGATTGATGTTCAGGATAATGACAAAAGAAGTAATAAAGATAGAATAAATGCGTAAAATCAGAAATAAAAGGAAGAAAATAGACATTCAGGTAGATACAGATCAAAGAAACAACTTACTTTCTGCTTAGCAAGGTAATGGTTCAGCATTCTGAAGAGTTGTAAAACCCTTTCCTCTCTCCTAGCATCACCAATACAGGAGTCATTTACTACCAAGAAAGGATAAATCTTTCCATTATGACCACGGATATAGAGCCGTCGAGCCGCCGTGTTATGCTTTGGAACAATTTCCACTCTTGGTAAGAACCGGGCAATACGGACAAAGTAATGAGCGTGCTACAAAGTGAACAAATGGTAGTTATTCAAAATCACAAAAACTGAGAGGGCTTATGACATTATCAGTATTTATCTCAGATCTTATCAGCAAAAGTATCACAAGGAACTCTACGTTCAAAAACGGAGTTCACTTCATTAAGGAAACTTTAATCATTGACAATATTCCTAAAATTCTGTAGCGTTTAACAAAAAATGTCTTAGCCGCATTTATCGAAGTCTTCAGTAGGGTGATTTTAATGCTAAGAAGCAACTGTTGTATCGGATTTGAAAAGGATCGGAAAGAAGGTGAATTGAACGATCAAACTTTCAAATTCAAGCTACACATGTTTCGGATAATCAGATGTTAATAATTCAATTTCAGTAACAAAATTAACCAGTTTTCCATTACTGAATATGTTGAGTCGCTTAGAAACCAAAATCTTTGAAGCCCACTTTTCAAGATCTTTTCATTTTTCCGGCAAAAAACCTGAGGGAATCCTAGCCGTGTACTTTCTTATGGGTAAACTAAAATGAATTTTCGAGCTCACTAATTCAAGACTTTAATATTCTTGAACAAGAGATGTTTTAAAATATCTTGATCCACTTGACCTACAGCGTCAAACTTACTTTACATGTCAAAATACCAAAACAATGGTGAACTATTTTAGAGGTTACGCTTCAAAAAAAGATAGATTGTTTGCTTTTATTATTTTCCTGTTCAATTACATTTTGTTCAAAAAACATAAAAACACTCATGAACAAAAGTAAAAGAAATAGCTAGCCATCCATCTTTTAGGAGCCTTTGTGGCTAAGATAGAAAAGCAATTCAAGCATAAAATAAAAACATATAAAATGAGATGACATATACAAAGTTACTCAATTGTTTGCAGGAAGGTGTGTGAAAGCACTGGATGGTTGGCCCCCAGCCCCCCATTGCACTTCCTGGCTGAAGGGCCATGGAATGGAGATCAGCACCGCCGGTTTGGACCTTAAGGGTATATTGCCGTCTTACTTACTTACTTAATTTTTTTTTTACTCAATTGTTACAATGTTACCTTAACATAATGACTGACTATACATTATCAAAAGCATTCACGCATAAAAACACGTTAATACAAAAGCTGTCCAAAAGAAGACGTTAAGAAAGTTAAAGTTTAAAAAAAGCTATTCAAATAGTGAAAAAAAACAATTGAAAATTTAATATATATAAGAAACCATCATATACCTTTGGTAAAAGAAATTCTCCGGGCATTTCCACTTCGGCTGTCTGTTGGCTAAAATTACTCAAGAAACGACATTTTTCTTCAATTAAAAACGACCTGAAAAAGTATTACCTTGACATTTTTCCTTTTCTCTATTTGTGCTACATTAGCAAAGAGAAAAATTAAAAAAAACTTCAAAAATTCAGCGGTTTTATAGTCTAGGATACTTATGAAAAAAGATGGTCAACCTCAAACAAATTGCTATACAAATGATTCTTTCACTACCCGACCAAAAAATATGTGCTCGTTCCGAATTCGAAAAGTTTGCCACTCTAGCTCTTTCACAAATCAAAGTTTTTTGAGGTTGAACCTGTAAATATGATTAGATATGTCATTTCTATGCTTTTTTTGCTGATGAACATGAAACTAAATGTTTGAATGTTTGAAGTCAAAAGAATTGTTTGGGCTTAAAGCTTTGAGACAGAGTGATGTTGGGGGAAAGGTTCAGCCAGCAAGTGTATATTAAACTTGGCCTATGGCAAAAGGTTTGTGGCCTCGCGCCTTGGTAACAACCAAGACTGGGTCCAGATAAAGTCCAGTATGCCTGGAACCTTAGTTTTGCGAAATTGAGTAAGAATGAGACGGAGAAGGGGAAGTTGAAACGCATATTTTACAACAAAAAAAAACAACAAAACATTCTGTCAAAGAGCTTCCCTTAGCTGAGACGAAACACTAGTTCCAAATAAGAGATCAATATACTCAGATATAATGAACACAGAGATCAATAACATAAGGCAGATAAAAATCACAGCATCACAGAGATCCTTTAAATAGTGGCAAGGCTATTCAAAAATTTGGTCTTCTTGTTCGCTACCATCGTCTTCAAGGTTTCCGGCACTAACTGTTTCGCAGTTCCAACAGCTTGTTCCTTTGAAATTGACACAAGCGCAGGTACAATTTAAGCCAAATAAGATAAGCAGGACCTTGTCTCCAGCTATTCTAATGTCGTCTTTTGTAGATGCTGAGTCTAAGTCTGGTGATATCCTGGAAGTTTTTCTTCTTTTTCGTGGGGTTAAGTGGTGTAGATTTTCCTACGTCATAAATTCGCGAAGTTGAATCGCAACCGAAAAAGGCATGGAGGAAAAGAATTTGGTCGCAAAGGGTGTCCCCAAGTTTCAGTTTAGCTGCCAATATATCCCACAGATGGTCTACATTTTTCCGTGACTTTGACTCGGAATGGAAAAATATCCGTTTACAGTCTCGCTTCGTGTGGTACAGTAAAAGGACTAGTGAGCCCGTATCTTCTCCTGTTAAGACAGTGGCTTGGCGTTCTTCTGACTCGACCGCAGTCATCACAATCAGCAGGTCAGCATCGACTGGCGACTGGTACACTCTACATCTCACATAAGGTAGCCAGGCAGCAGGCCAATGATTGCCTGTTTGTTTTCTGCGTTGCTAAGGAAATCATCTTTTTTTATACTGAACAATGCATCTGCGGCTGAATACTGATCTTAGGGCAGCGTTTAGACCTGCTCCTCCTCCCATGCGTCACGTCTTTGATTGAGGGTCCAGATAAATACCCGTCAAACACTATGAAAGCGCATCCATATCTTCGCTTCACATAGTAGATGGGTTAGGTGCAGATATCCGCGCAAGCGCTGCATTTCTCCCGAAGCAAACGATGTAGCAGGGCCCCGCCATCTAGTACATACTGAAGTTCACCCAAGCTTTTAATTAACCATTCGGCTCAAATAACGAAGGTGGCGGGAAGCAGAGTTCGTACTTGGAAAACATCTGAAATTCTTCATCTGAACTCTTTGCAACAGTGACTAGTCTTTGAAACATCAAAGCAGGCTCACCGGTAGGCAGTTTTGCTGCTGACTCCAGGTTACTTGGCACTCTTATAGTAATAGCAGTTGCTTTTATCTTGAAAGTGTAAATGTTTGCGTCTTTTCCAGTCACATCATTAAGGATTTTCCCATCAATTAGTGTAGCTTCGTCTACGTCCACCTGCTCACTCGCAATCTCACCAGTTTAATGATGCAATAGGACATAAGTTTTTTTGGGTTATTGATTTAACAGACAAATAAAGTAATCATCTACAATAGATAAAACTCTTATCATTATTCCGCTTATTATAGATTATTACATACTTTGTCAATAGCCAGAAAATTATTGTACACACTGCCCATCTCAATCGTGTTCTTCTCAACTTGAGGTTGGGAACTCCTATATGTCCAAAGGTGATAATATATGCTACAAAAACGCAGATTCATTCTCGCCCAATACAGGTGGGGAGCGGGCGGTCAGAAAATTATTGGTTGGATTGGAAGTCCAAACTAAGTTAAACAAACTTTTGGGTCACCATTTTTCCAAGAGGGGTGGATTTCCCACGACTGTCCCCCGTCCGTGCCCGTCTGTACATATACTTTGTCATTTGACGGTTTTAGAGCTTAACTGTTGAGCAATGAACTGTGGTAAATGAAATTTCATTAAACAGGAGCACAAGGTACTGCTTTTCAAATAGATAAATTAGAGCCATCTAGTTCAAAGAATTTGGCTCAAAACATTTAAAGAATTGCCATATGTCACTATTCAATAAACAAAATGCATATCTTTACATTTTTCAAGTAACCACACAAACATTGAAAGATGAGCACTTATCAAGCGTGGCGTAAAAATGAGCAATTTCCTAGTCCAAAGGTAAAAAAGAAAAAAAAACAAGTCACCAGATCTTTTGGTTTTAGTGTTTAAGTCTCAAGTTCTAAAAGCTGAGCCCCAGAATCTTGAGGATATACGCATGGGATCTAGAAACCAACTACCCATATCCGTTACCTAAGATCCATAAATTTACAGGAGGATGTTGTCCTTTGCAGAAAATGCAACGCTGAATGATATAGATTAACATAAAAAAAATCTGAGTTTTTGGGTAAGAGCTCCTTGAACAAAATGATTTTTGAAAGAATTTCGGCATGATGGGTACCATTTTACTCACAGAGTTCAAGAAAAAACAAACAAAAAATAAATTATTTTCAACTATTCAAAAGACAGGAAAATTTAAATATAACTATAAATGGATATAAGTATAAATGGACCAAGGAGCAACCCATGATGGTCTGAATTTCAGGGTGTGAATTTCTCGAAATATTACTGGCATCTATTTTTTTCATAATTACAGTATGTGCTAAAAACTCCATAACATCTAAGACTGGGAAGTTAAAACTCTTGTTTAATTTTGGAAGGAACATTGCACATCAATAAGTTATATTAACACCTGCAAGTTAAGAGATAGTAATGGAGGCAAAACTTACTTCGGCAGCAATTTTGTTTTGGCTTCAAGAATTTTGATCCACTTTTTGAATTTACTAATTAAGTTATGGAGCTTCATACTACCAGGCTGACTAAAATCGAAATCTGAAGAAAACTGAGTCTTCATCCTTTGAAACACAGGATCTTGAGCAGTAATTTGAGCCCGTCGTGCTAAACTTTCAGATGCAGCATTGTTGAAGGATCCTCCGGCTGAGCTGGCGATATTTTCTGCAATTCAAAATTCTATATACTACAGTTGTCAATAGCTCACTGTGAATCGTTTTAAAAAAAAAGTTAAAAAAAGAAGCTAAACCGAGAGCATACAGTTCAGTTTGCAGGAATTTCAAATATACATCCTAGGTGACTTACCTAGGATTCAGTTAATTTAAAAACTAAAATAACGTGTTCTAATACTTTTATATATCAAAATCAAACTATTTTCAACCTCCACCTGTGACCAAAAAGTATTTCAATGAGGATACAGACAAAACAAAAGAAGAAAAAAAGCCTTCTAGGGCATTACATGTGATACGAAGAAAATCTTCAACGAAAGTTAGCTCACACACGGATAAGAAATCTACTATGCTAAATTTGGCAATACGAAACCTAATCTGTGATTAACGTCATAGACTTCATAAACATGCCCCTCTAGCATTTTTAGAACAAACGAAGTAAAGATAGACAATTCAACGACAGATGATAAACAAAGAATATGTTAGGAGGTATATGTTCGACATGAATAACTCAGGCCGCTATACATAAACGACAAACAAGCCAGCGACAAATACAACAAATAAAATAATAAACACTAGACTCTTCTACAAAATAATATTGCAAATTTAGGAATTCTGTCAATGATATCAATAAAAAACTATGAAAAGAAGCCCCTCATCTCTTGATGGACTAGCTTAGCCCTCTTAAGAAAAAAAGGTAAGGAGAAGCTTCGATAAACACATCCATCGTAGGTGACCAGAGCCTGTACTCTCTGATAATGGAAAAATTAAATAAAAAAAAGTACGTTTCCCTTGATTTGTTTTGCATAGCTTATAAATATAAAAAAAAATTCCACTCTACTTTTTTCATAGCTGAAGAAAACCTCCAGTAATCACCTTTTTGTAATAATCCAATTCTAAACCTCACGGAGAAGAAAAACAATCTCAAGATCCAAAGCCAAGAACTTACCAATACCGATGCCAAACGTGGACACAAGCTTCCTTACAAAATTTAGAGTATGGGGTGTAATTGTTGCCTCAGCCACATTTATTCTTGTATCAAAGGCAATTGCATAGCACTTTGCAAGTCCAAGTCTTAGCTGTCGCAACACCTCTTCATACCAACTCTCTCTAAACCATATCATCTGGTCAACAATACCTTCGAGAGAGGATAAGACAGTTGGATGAAGATCTCGTTGCGTGTGCATAATCCGGGAACAACGCCACATTGGCTGGGTAGCACGAATTCCTTGACTGCCATCCGGATTCTGTTGGCTTCCATCTAAAATAAAAGCAATGAGCGTAGGAAAATAATGAGCAGTAAGACACTGCACGCAAAAAGTGGTTTTCTCGTAAAAAAAAGAGAAAAAAGCGGCGCACTTAATGTATTTTTTCTCAGTGAACTGACTCGTAATCATCCCACCCATACCGATTATTTTCATGAAAGGGTTTATAGTTAAAACCATTGATCAGAAGTCGTTACCCGAAGACAAGCTGACGCACGAAACAAATTCCAAGCCGATGAAATACCCATAATGCCATCTTTGAATACCCTCAAGATGGGTTTCAGTCATTTTAAAAATGATTATGGCAAAAACAAGCTGCGTTCCATCGCTACTGATTGCACCGCAAGCTTCATAACAAAAATAATTATGGAGTGAAATTCATTAATAGATCAAATATTTATGATTTGTTTAGATCTGATTCCTAAATCACTGGTGAGATACACAGTTTCTAAAAAATTCCATTTTTGATAAGATCCTATAGAAAAATTCCTTACCTATACCTTCATTTCGACAAACAAGTTTTGTATCCCTAACCATGCTCGGGGGTATTTTGTCACATCTGAATCAATTTCAAAAAGCTAAATCTGTTGTAAAAATTGCTTCGTTTGTTACTAAAATGTTTGGCACTGAACAACTTCGTTTGTTACTGAAACTCAAATAAATAACTTAAAGTCTTTCTAATTAAAAATTTAATCATGTCAGAAACGATGTATTTTTATGGAAAAATTGCCCTAAAATAATAAATATCGAAATAAGTTTTCCCTTTGAGGAAAAAAGTTTCAAATTCCTCTTAGGAGCGTTTAACTGGATACATTAAAAGAAAATTTTTTCCTATTTCCTGTTTAATTTATTTCCTATAAATATATCTAATTTTACGCATATATAAACAGAAAATGATAAAGTCTAATTTTTTTATTTTTAGCGTTGTTTTTCCGGTCTGCCTTCCATATGATTTCTTCTAACGAAAGATTTAAATCGGCAACTAAATGAAATGTAGACATTTTCAAGATCTATCTCGCTTATGACGATCCTAGAATCTATCTTAGAAATGACGATTAAAATCTTACAATAAACTAAAGCAGAAAGCTTGAACTTCGTATGTCATTTTTTTAATAAGTAAACCTTGCAAAATCAACCGTGGATTTGAAAAAAATAACGATTCTGGGTACCCTAGTGAGGAAATCGTGACTCCCTAGTGGACTCCGAGGCGAAACATGGAGAAAATTACTAACAGCATAGACTTTGCTGTTTCCAGCAATCAACATACATATATTGAACTGACACAGAATTTGTAAAAGTCTTGTACCCTGTAAGGTGCTTTTAGGATGCCTATCTTTTAATATAAAAGCTCATAATATGGCCCAGTGTCTAAAAGGCAATTAAAATGACATAAAAAGGAGTTGCAAATCACTCGTTAAAACACCCAAATACACATCCTTTACAACCCTTTGGAGCCCTTCTACTTTATAAAAATTCACAAGGATTGTTCATGTCTAAACATGAAATCCACAAATGAGACACACCGCATTTTGGAGAAAAGAATATAAATATCCCAGCATTTTGAGATTAAAGTAAGATGCAGTAAAAAAGATTGAGTTAACAAAATAAGCCAAGCTGAGTTAAGAGTGTAGGCTACGAATCTCAGTTTGATAATAATGTCGCGTTGCACCTTTTGAATTACCGGGCTAAAAATTGCTCTTAACATTCAGCCGTGGACAAACCCACAAAAATACTGGAAGAAATACTTTCATGAGTAACATTTTTGGAAAAGCTTTTATATTTACATCAAGTACAAAATAAAAACACACGCCGGGAATGAAACCAGTGTTATCATATATTTCAGTTTCTCATAAGGTTTACAGAAGATTTTACGAGTTTTAAAATGAATTCGTTTTCAAAAGCTCGGTTCAAGTAGCTTCAATAACTTAAAGATGATGAGTAGATACAGCCGCAAGTGATAGCTGCTCAAAAGTAAACAGCACACAAGTCGAAGGGGTGGCTAAATTAGAAGCTAAACGAAAATCGAAGTTAGAAGTTTATCAATATAAAATGACTATTTAAGAACTTTTATATAGGCTATCTATCTACACAACAGTAATAACGAAATACACAAAAAGCGAATAAAGAGCAATCAAAAAATGAACTTTGGCCGTCCTAGCTAAGTGGTTGGCGCACTGGTATGATAATTCTATGTCCAAGGGGAACGGGTTCAATCCCAGTTGTGGCCAGGTATTTGGTTTGGGACGGGGGTCAGTGGCGTGAATCTGTATGCTCAGCCAGAGTCGACCCATCTCAACATGGGTACCTGGAGAAATCTGGGGAAGGTAAGCAGGAAGGGTGTGTGAAAGCACAGGATGGTTGGCCCCCAGCCCCCCCCCCCCCATTACATTTCCTGGCTGAAGGGCCATGAAACGGAGAACAGCACCGCCGGTTTGGACTTAAGGTTCTAGTGCCGTCTTACTTGCTTTACTTACTTACTTACATAATCTAAAAATGAGCGAAAACATTTTTGAAAACGAGTTTCTTTTATAGTTCAGCACAAAAAAAAACCTCACCGGTGGAATGAGAATTACCAGGCGTTTGAGGTTGCATTGGATGAGCTGGAGATGCTTGATCAGCTGCTTTTACTCTTTCACGTTGTTCCATTTTCAAGGTCAAATAAAGAGTGCGTATAGGAAAGTATACAGCTTGTGGAAACATTCGACCAACCTTAAAAAACATAAATAAAACACTCAACAACCTGAAGCACTTTTGTTGAAAACAATTAAACATCAATGGTTGTACTTTCTTCCGTTCCACCATATATACATATTAAAATACGTGCGTTTTTATCTTACAGGTCACATTTAAATATACTCCCACGTAAAATTCCACGTAAAGTAAAGGACAATGTTTACTCTAACCAATTTCTATGCTATTAGTCTCAAGACTGAAGAATTTTCGTAGTATCAAATCACTAATTACATAGACAAAACTCGATTCTGTTAATTCGAGTTAACAAGATGAAAAAGCCTACGGCAAATACAGCAGCTTCTGTTGTAGCCTCTGGTCATTTTGAAGCTTATCGCTAGTATTAAAGGTATAATTTTACTTATGAATGAAAAACAATTTGTTTTGAATGAAGAATTAAAACAAAAACAAAGGAAAAATCACAAAAAAAAAATTTAGAGGTATCAAATCACTAATTACATAGACGAAACTTGATTCTGTTAATTTAAAGATGAAAAAGCATAGGGAATTTTGGGAACACATGGCATGCCTTTCCAGCATTCATGTAGGACTTCAGATCAGTTTAAAACTACTGGACAAAGCATTAGTTAAACAATAATGCTCATGAATTTCTGAGTTTTAGTTCAATCAACATCAATTAATCTAAGCTTGAACTGCATTTATTTTTTAATATTAGATCATTGAAAATAATGCTTTTGATGCACGACTTAAAGATTTTGTAGTTTTTTTTTTTTTTGAATAAAGTACTTTATTTCGAATTCTGCAAAATTTCGCGGTACAATACTTCGTGTCGGAAGTCAAAGATTAGATTTTACCGTTCTTGTTAATTTGATAAAACAAATAGGGTGGTCGTGTTCAAAACTTCAAGGTAAAGGAGCCGTGGTACAGGACCCAAAGAAAAGGGGTCTACGGCAAGACCCCAAAGTAAAGGGGTCATGATCCCTCATTTCTCTTGACCACCCAATAAGGAAAGAAATTTGGTCAAAGTATCAGATGTCGTCGCCGAAGTCTTCTACTATAGGCAAGACAAACTAACTTATTTTCTGTTGTAGGCTAGTTACTCTAACACGAGATTCGAGGTAATTGCAAAAAAACAAAAAATGGGGAAATCTTTTGGTTTCATAAAAGGTCTTCGTGGTATAGTAACAGAAACAGAGGTAAAAGGCTATCATAATCAAAATCAGCGTATAGGATTAATTTACTTCGCTTAATGAATTTACTACTGACTTAAAGGATCAGTCCTGACATTTGTAACAAGCGGAGGGTTATACAGAGAAAAAAAAAGGCAATTTATTATCAAAGAACATTAACAAAAACAAAGAGAGAGAGAGAGAGAGAGAGAGAGAGAGAGAGAGAGAGAGAGAGAGAGAGAGAGAGAGAGAGAGAGAGAGAGAGAGAGAGAGAGAGAGAGAGAGAGAGAGAGAGAGAGAGAGAGAGAGAGAGAGAGAGAGAGAGAGAGAGAGAGAGAGAGCCTCTCTCTGTGTAGTGAAACAAGGAGGTGTGGGTACCCAAACACTCTCTCTGTACTAAAAACTTGTCGTGCCTTAAGAGAGAAAGACAGAGAGAAATATAATACTTTTACTGCTATTAGATAAACAGAATCTGACATACCTGAATCAATAGATTCAGTACTAATTTGCCTTCGTTTCGCACGAGGGCATTAAGCAGCTGGGGTATCCAAGGTAACCAGTGAACAGCGGGTACTCCAACAGAGTACTTGTCTAATGCTTCTGCAATTTGAAGTTTCTCATCATCAAACGTCAATAGCCAAATCACCTAACAAAAAGTATATTTAAAATGTATTTTCAAAGCTTGGTATAAGCCTACAACTCACTGAAATAGTTCGAACAATAGTAGTCATCCTAAAAATAGAGCCATAAAGCTTGTCGTGCCTACAAAACTATTAAAGAATTTAGTAAATACAAATATGCTAACTAGTAAATATAAATCTAGGGATTCACATCTAGTGCGACTCTCTTCAAATTTTAAGAAAAGAGAATGGCGATATTCTATTTGCCTCATTAATATTTCCTTCACCCTCTTTCTCACCAACAATAATGCAAATTGGGCTGGAAGAAGGTCGGCTGTACCTGAGTATTTGCGCTACTGACTCTTCACTGAAATATCAAACTAATTTTTACGATCTAATCAAACCAGGAAAGCACAAATAACAGTCATAACAAAATTAAATGTAGATGCTCCAAGATACATATATAAAAGGTGGAGAAACAGTAGCTCAAGGAGTAATCCTATAAGACATTGTAAATATAAATAAAAGTTTTAGAAATAGGACAAATGAGGTGAAATATTTGAGCATAATTGTTGATGAGAATCCTTCTTTTGAAATGTATTTGCGACGTTTGGTTTAAAAGCCTTAACAGTTATTGGCATTACATCCTGATTGAAGCCCTTCTTCCGAGTTATACACTTTAACTCTTAGTTTTAACTTTTATCAACCCAAATTTATTACACTGAACGTTTTTGGGTTTCAAATATCCTGAGTTAGTATAAAAATTTACAGCTTAGATTTCATAATTACTGAATTAAATCTTCAGTGTTTGTGTGGAATATCATACTCTTTCTCTCTACTCTATCTGTCCATAATTCTCCTTCAATCTATGATAAAAACTATTCAACTTCACAGTATTATATTACATTGAGATCTGGTTGTACTTTAAGCATATGGGCCCAAAGGATCTGAATGTCTTAGCAGTAATCTTAAGAAAAATTTGAATCGGAATATTTTCAAATTTTGATAATGTCAGCTGTTTCATATCGTTATTTGCTTTGTTTTCATAAATATTAATTTGTTTGATGTATTTGTTTTTCCTTTTGAAGTTCTACTTATGTTTACACTTTTGCGGTTCAGTCTTTGATAATGACTGAATTGTGCCTTGGAACCTTTCTGACACCAAAAAAAGGGACCAATAGGGACCTGGTCTAGTTGTTGATTACCGTATCAATTACACAATTAACATTAGACTTAATGTTCAAACCGATCTCTCATAAATCCAAAACCAGGACGGTCAGTAATGTAACGTCATCTTCATGGGTAATATCAACATGATTCGACCCTTTGGCTTTCCAATTGGATTTTTTCATTTTCTTTTTTTCTTGATTTTCATATGAAGGTGCAAAATTCGAAAAATACACAGGTAACTACTTTGATTAATGACCGGAAAATAATCACAAGACCGCAATATTTCAAAATTACTAGTTTGTTATTTTTTGGGGGCTGTTTTTCCCTGGCTTTACTTTGCTTCCTTTAGATCTTCAGTTATCAGCATCTGCCTTTATTTCTGCACATAATTAACTGAGTACTGTCAATAGCTGCCAAATCCTTTTTCTGTTTGGTGTGCAATAAAAGTGACCCATCCAACAGGGCTTGGGCGAGCTGCATTTCAATCAGGTCTTTCTTCTCAATGCCCATTTTAAGCCGATTTCTGGCTCCTTCAAACAGCTTGTCGGTAACTTGCTCCTTGTACCCATCGCTTTTTTTTTTTTCTTGTAATGACTTTTCAAGAGCCTTTATTCTTTGCTTGCCGGAAAAAAAGTCCAGCGAGAGTTTGCTTTTCTTTTTCTTGTTTTCCTGCAGGCTTCCATCATTCTTCTCCACTCTTTTTTTCAGCTCTCTCTGGTTCTGGAGAAAAGTTTCCTAACTTGTAACGATATTATTGTTTCACAGTCTTTGTTTTGATTGATGATGAGAAGAATCCTTTATTGCTGAAGAAAGTAGCCTGCCCGTGTCCTACTTGCTTTCACACCATTTGCAAAAAAGTTCAAGAATGAGACTTGAACTCGAAACCTCATTCTTAGTCTAAACCCAGAGAATTATCTCATGAGGCATTACATAAGTATAGCAATCTAATACTACTTAAGGACATGGGAACGAAAAAATGGAGACATAATGATGCTGTCATCTTTTTTTGGTTTTGGAGAGGGGCTATAAACCTCTTTGAACAAAGGCGTCCTGTGATGTACTTTCCGATCTGAGGTCGTTTTAGAGAAGTTTCAGGCGTGTTTTTTAATTCCAAAAGAAAAACTTTGAGACTACAAATTAAATGTTGAACTGAAAGTGAATAGCAGTTACCACTCCTGGATTTCTTTTAGTTGAGTATTTTTAGCATTATTTTTTTTTTTTACATCGATTTTTTAATTTTCGGTTACTAAAGCCAGAGGATTTTTCTTTATTAGGTTACAGGTACCACTGCAATAGATTAGATTAATATGTTACACAGTGTAGGGTATGCAGTCTTAAGGCCTTGGCAATTCCAAAATGCAAAAATAGTATCTTCTTTGACCGACCATTTCTTCAGCGACTGACTATCCAAAAAATTACTAGCTTTCATTGCTTGAGTATTATTTCCTTCACTTAAACTATCATTTGCAATAGGCGTGGATAATAATTGGTCAACAGACAGCCGATTACTTTCTAAGTCTGAAAGCCTGTCGGTCATACTATTCATGATAATACACTAGTATGCTCAATAGTGCGAACTCTTTGATATCTTAATGACGAAACAAACAAAAAAGTTTTTGACACGAGATTAGCGAAACAAAGCAGCCAACCCCAAATAAACGAAAGAACAGAGGATGGATTCAACATGTCAGTACTGGTCACATAAAGATTAGGTACGCAAGGGTTTGACACCGATGGCCACTTTGGTTGATGCTATTAGTCCATTAAGAACGTGCTGAGAAAAAATGTCGAATCTTTGAGAATACATATCTAAAAAATGAAAACAAAAAAGCTCGGCAGCTTAAGTGACTCCAGAGGCAAAGGATACCAAATCCATTCGTCCATCTTTATCAAGAAGGCTTGAACATTGTAGACTATTCTGCAGTCTTCAGGACACTAACAGTCTGTAATACAATAAAAAGATTTCTCAGCTGAACTATTGAAACGGCTTGATCTTGCAAAAAGGATCTCTTAGGGACTTGAGAGCTGTATTAGGGACTTTTAGAGACCTTCTCCAGTTTTAGAGACTTTAGTGACTTTGTAGCAGTCATGTTATATGTTTTTGTACTTATACTATTACTGTCAAAATCAAAATAACTGTATTTGCAACATCGAGATTGGACGATTTCTATCGGAGTGTTTCGAACACACTTTTCGAGAAAAAAAAAAAAAAAAAAAAAAAAAAAAAAAAAAAAAAAAAAAAAAAAAAAAAAAAAAAAAAACAGAAAAACAAATAAAGAATAAAATTTTGTGCAACATACATACTTCAAATTAGGAAGAACCAAATCAGCCATAAAACAACGCTTTTCAAAATTAAACAAGTATTGGGACTACAATTCAAATACTTAAAACTGAAAAAAAGGATTAAGTTCAAAACGCTTAGTTTACGTGTCACTAATTCCAACTATAAGGTCTTGTCTAACCCATTACTTGTTCAAAAATATGAATAAGTTTATTAAATACCTTTGATAAGTATTTCCTTGCTTTTGGCTCATTTTGATGCCGACACGCATGAAGATAGCAGGTGACTGCAGATACTCCAAGGGTGACATTTTTTGGATCTTTAACAAAAACTTGCTCTAAATAATCTCCCCAGAAGGCCCATCCTTTGGTGAGGCTATCATGAAGCTGCACAGCGGCTGAGAATGCTTTATTTGCATCATCAGATCTTCCGAGCTGAGCCAACATTAGGCCTTTGTAAGCGTAAAATTCAGCTGTCATCTCTTTCGTGAAATATTTCAAATTAGTTGAGTCAATAACTTCCAGTCCCTGAAAAATGAAGACGCATGTTTAAATAGACCTATTTTATTGCTCTTTTTTGTAACTTTTGGGTGACTTCTGCAAAAAATTGCTCGCAAAATCTTTAACTTACAGTGATAAACATATTTTTGGGTCCAAGAACTAAATGGGCAGTTTTAATAGAACCTTCTGAACTGAATTCAAATATCCAGTTTCTATCGAAAATGGTTTTCACACAATGCTTCTTTGGAGTTTTTTTCTTTAGTGAATCAAAAATACCAAAAATCCAACAACAAAATTATGAAGCAATAGCTTACCTGTTGCGTGCTATTGTGGTCTAAAAAAAAAAAAAAAAAAAAAAAAAAAAATGAAATTCAAGGAAATCTCCTCCTCCATGGAAAATACCCCCAGAAAGTTCTCCCCTAATGTAATTCCCCCCTGCGCATTAATAATGATCGTATTTCTAAATCTACGGGTATTTGAGATACAATGAAATATTTATTCCGAAAATTTTCCACCAAAAACCCCAAGGCGCCAAATTCGAATTTCGTAGTCATAAAATACAAAGTGTCAGATTAAGTTAAAAAGGAAAAAAACTGGGTAAAAATTAAAAAACAGTCAGATAATATATACATTTATAAAAAAAAGATTTCTTAAAGGGACATATGAAAAAAGGGGAAGGGGGACAAAACAAGCGAACGAATACAAATCTTGGGTAACATCAGTGCCAAATAATATAAGAGGTAAACTAGCAGGATATTTTGCCTTTCTTTTCTGTGATGAAAGAGACAAAGCTTTTTTCATATTTGGATTGAAGCAAAGGATGAGGGATAAGATTGGAACGGGTTTAGAAACAGTCCGCGATCGGTGGAATTTTGGTGAGAGTATCTTTTAGGGAAATATTTTCCGTGCGAGGGTTTTTCTATCATATTTTTTTACGATCAGAGACACAACGATGCTCTCCTTTGCTTAAGTGCTTCCAACCTTTTTTTTCTTTTCTTTCTTTTTTTTTTCTTTGTAGAAGATAGAGGGGAATCTTAACTTCTTTGAAAAATATTCAAAGGGTTCTTTTTTGGATGGATTAAATTTTTTTTTTTTATCCTTCGTGAGAGATACCACAGGGTCAAACTGGAAAAGCATATTAAAGATACGGGCGGACAAAGGAAGTATAAATCCTCAAAGAATTGGAAGGAGGACACTAAGTTTATACGAGAGAAAGAGACAAGTTTCTCAAGTTAATATACTTTGGTTAACAGGGTCAAATCTTCTTTGAAGTTCAATCGAAACTATATTTAACCATCAATTAAGCTTTTCGAGAAATTTACCTATTGAGCCAATAAGAGGAACAAGATAATAAGAGTTAAAAGTGAATTTGAAGTTCCAAAATTGCCTCAAGTCAGTTAAAGGTTAGGATTTTTTTTTTCTTTTAGCCAATCTGCAAGGAGCTCTTCATATAGTTTGAAATGTAGGAGTGAGAGAGATAGGGCGAACACCTTCGAAACCAGGCTTTCCGTCTTTCTTTTTTTAGGGGACTAAAAATCCCTGTTTCCATATTTGTGAAAACTGGCCGGACTCAGTAATCTCATTGAAAAGCAAAGACAAGGGCTTCAAAAGGAATTCACTGAAAGTACTAATAAGAGGAAATGGGATATCTAAAGGCGAACACTTGTTTTTCTTAGTTTCTCAATTCTTTTCTCGATCTCTGCCGGATAGATAGAAGGAAAAGAAGGTAAAAGACCATCTGTTGGTAATTCATTAGACAATGCCAGAAGGCTCTGGACGATGTAAGCAAGAAACCTGTTAAGATATTGGCATTAACTTAAGGGAATTAAGGAAGGTTTAAGTTAAGCTTCAAGTTTTTAAGTTAAGAAGGTTAAGTTTTTTTTTTATCTCAGAATACCGATTATTCGGTTCATAAATGCACAATTCTTCGACTTTGTTTTGTAGTAGGATCAAGCGAATTTGCGTACTTCCCTTTTAATTGTTTAACATTTCTATAAAGGTTGAATTTGTTTTTAATTGGTTTTTATGGATCGACTCATAAAGGGTTTATCACAGGAGAGTTTTTTAAATCTTTTTTTTAGGGAAAGAAACAAGATATATATAATTTAACATTTTGTAGAAAGTAGCAACTTTTCTACAGATATATTGTAAATATGTTCAGTACTCAGCCAAATCCTAAAAGAAAGAAGGTCAGAAGGAGCCATTCGTTATAGAGAATGAATGCTTAAATTTGAAGATGGGGACAAGACGAGAGAAATAATATTATAGGGACGGGGGAGTACTTTAGGTCTGATAAATAGTTAAAGCAGTAGTTCTTAAGCTTATTTAGACACTGTACCCCTTTTTATCCACAAAACATTTTAGGTACCCCTTTTCAGTTACCGGTACTAAGTAAACTATAGCTAAGATATAAATAAAATTACCAGTCCTGGAGGTAAAGGGTTGTTTTATTTGTTTTTGTTAAGCGGCCAATACCCCCTAAAAAAAATTTGCCTATCCCAAGGGGTACGCGTACCACAGTTTGAGAACCACTGAGTTAAAGGATTTCATCATACTCAGATAAACTAGGGAATGGAATAATTTTGAGATAAAGGTTGAATTTAGTAAAATACAAGACACCCCTTCTTTGTTTTTCCAAGTGGGTGATCTGAAGGATGGAGTTTAATAAATTCTGAATAATTTGAAAAACGAAGGGATTCTTGGTCATGAGACTGTACTTCTATAGTAGCTAAAACATCGACTTGATCTAATTCTGATAGCCCCTTGAGTTCTTGTCAAAATTAAGACTTTCAGCGTCGGTAACTAAAAATTTAGAAAATTTAAAGGGATTTGGAAAATCTGACAATCAATGAGTTTCAGTAGTTTTTGGTTAGGGTTTTAATTTTGGGTTATGTGACCTCAGAAAAGCAAGGTAAGAGGCAAACTTATCTTGGGAATTGATAGATGGGAATAGGGACAAGGGTATAGACGAGGCGCGATGAGGAAGGTGAAACTGGTTTGACTTGACAGTCTGAGAGAAAAATTGCGAATTGTTACAGGGTAATTTTCACATGTAGAAACTCTGATACCAGAGTCACATTGATAGGGTGGCCACGGGGGATAAAACAAATGGGATGGGGATAGGGTTTCATGGTGATCGGGCAAGAAGTCAAATTGGAAGTGTTCTTGATAGAGGGGAAAAGGGGAGATGGGAACGGAAGATGGATACGGGAAAGAGGAGTGATGAGAAAGAGGAGGGTGCAGAGTGTCTGGGAGCGGAGGGGTCGAGTTTATCTTGGCAAATGACGGATGGAGGCCAGAACATGTTGGTAAATTCTTGGACGCACAGAGAGGAACGGAACCGAAAGAGCGTGGATTTTTGTGAGGAATGTGGATAAGAGCGGGTTTGGAGAGGATCAGAATTGAGTAGTTTTTATTATGAACAGATTGCTATGTGTTTTGTCAGCGTACCCAACTTTATTGGCTCTGCTCTCTATTGGGGGTGAATATTTTTTACATACTAAGATGTTTCAATAAAATAGTTTAAAGTTGTTTATTTGCTCACAGCAATTGATATTTGTTATTACTTCCAAAGGAAAAGACACTTAAGAATCAATTTAGATAAAATAAATTATCAAGTTTTTCCCCCTTAGAGGAAGGAAAGAAATAATATAAAATTGACCCGCTGATTCTCCACTCTTCTACTTACAACAAAATACAAAGAAGCTGTATGCAAAAAAAATTCACCTCCTGTAACTCATTCTTTCCATGCATCAACGCCATCTGCAAGTAGCATTTCACTTGTTGTCTTATTTTCTGAAAACAGTCAACAATCGGAACGGAAGGGATAGTATAAATTCTCGACAAAGACTCTAGACAAACTCCGGTTAAGCTATGCTTGCGAGCTATCTTTCCAAAATGAATGATCGCCAAAGCAGAAGCATGAACACCTAAAATAAAAAAGTGAATGATAAAAAAACAAAAATTAAGAGAGCAGTCGAAGATGTGGGAATCAAGGAGGGGAATCAAGGGCTTTCACAACAGTTCTGGAAAAAATAATACAATTTCGTATTACACCTTTCACGAACTTTTTTTTTTGTGACATCAAGGAGTTTCTCTCCTACCCTTCCCCCTTAATGAAATAGAAGACAACGAAAAACGTTCAAGTATATTACCTGTAAATATAATATAGAGTTTGTGGCCATTGGAAAAGTTTTATCTTACGATGGAAACCATTTTGTTGGCTCAACACTCGGTTTAGTTTTTGGTTTCTTGAAATGGTTTTGACACATTAATCAGAATGTCTGCACACAAGAGATTCATATCCTCCCCCTCCCCACGAATCTCCGAAAGAACTCGGCATATCCAAGAAGAATTCATATCCCAATACAGGATCAAATGACAGATGTAGAAGCTTAAAACTTTCCTTTTTAAATCGAAATTATTCACCGACAAAACCCTCAGAAAAAAAAAACGACGATTATAGCAGGGAAGACCAAAGAGAGGGAGTTGAAGAAACTCCTCTCTGAAGCTAAGCACTGATGTGTTTTATTTAAGCTTATTTTACTTTTTATCTCATTTTACATTAATTCTGCTTTTCACCAAAGGTATGAAGGAAAGGAGGAAAAAAAATAGCGATATGAACAGCTAATGCAAAGTGTACCTAATTTCAAGGCTATTTAATTATTTTAATATATGATAATTTTGAATAATTCCAATAGGAATACAACGCAATATTTGGGTTCTTAAATGATTTGAAAAATAGTTAGGGTTGTTGCTACGCATCACCTAAGAATTTGGAGACTTATGGAGGAGTTTGTTTAAAAAACTAGCAGGGCTATTTCCCTTCCGTCCTGCATCAGAACCTGCTGAAATGGAATTCACGATTGCTTACAAAACATCCCATTCGAATCGCTGCATCGACCTTGAATGTTTGATATGTTATATTTAAAATTTTACAAATATATAGCGCAAAAGGCTATTTATTTCAGCTAAACATTAATGAACAAAATAACCAATCTAAAAGTATCAAAACAAACCCCTGGGACTAGATAAACAGAAAACTAAAAAGTGGCATATATTTTGGACCGATGTTCATGATCCGCATTCACAGTCTAATTGAAATAAACACAACCTAAGAACTTACGGGATAAAACAAAATTTATTAATCACACGATATACAGTTTTCTACAAGGTAATGTACCTATTGTTGGCCTACAACCTTTTCACTGACAGTATCTTATTAGCGTACTAACTATCACCAGAACGCAAACTTTCAATAGTTTTTGGGGAGTACCAATAGTTAAGGCACTGATAACATATAGGTCACATACAAAATTACACAATGATACTGCTTCGTGTAGAAGTTACAAATTTTAAATCTTCATTATATGCGGTTTGAAATTGTATATACTTCTTGGACTTTGGTGGTATGTATGTTAAACCATCTTTATTTAAGGTTACAACACTATTTTACCTAACAGTAACTAGTAAGTAAATCATTTAGTATAATTATGAACCACACATTGAAAAATCAAACACAACTGTTTCAAATCGCTTACCAAGCATACTGTGGCCTGCAGCATTAGTTTGTTCATTTTGTTGTTGCTCAAAATGTGAGGCAATAAATTGATAATGGTGTTGCCTCCAAGCAAAGACGTCACTCCAGTGGCTCAAATCATCAGCAATAACTGGCAATCGATTTCTCCATGTTTTTACAATAGCCTTCATGTCGTGCAAAGACGTGCTACGATTCTGAAGAAGTCCCTGATGAATGGTCGACGCTTCGTGAAGTTCAACAACCTTTAAAAATGCAATTTTTAAGCTTTTTTTATAAGCAACTAGTTATAAGCTTTTCTTCAAATTTTACACATTTGGATCATTTTGTTTCTTGAAAAGCGAATTTGCCATTCTATTCGTTTGCTGTGGTAAAGAGTGAAGGGATTTAGCCCACTTCATCCAGGAATTTTAATGATTTTTCACGTCGGACCAAATTCTACAATATTTAAAAATATACAGGAGCTTCCAAGCAAATTAAAATCTTCCAGTTACCCACTGCTTGTCAAGACTACAACAAAAACCTTAACGTTGTGACCATATCAAGATCCGGGTCTTTGTCAAGGTCACAATGTTAAGTCTTTGTCAAACTACGTCTTTGTCATAACCCTTGCTGAACAGTTTTAAAATATCCACCAGCATCGTCTGAAACGATATCGTCATCCGGATGTTACTTCTATGGACCTAATAATTGAATATTTTCAAATACTCTATACTCTAGGAAGAAAAATATATTTTAACTAAGGGCACACTATTCACTAACGAAAATTGTGTATGTCTGCTGTTTGTTGAAAAGATCTTTATAAATTAATATCAAGAACAAGCAAATTACTAAATTACCTACTGATGAATAATTAAACACCAGAAAAAACGTCAAATTTGCTAAAAATTAAGCAGCTAATAACAATAGTACATTGAATTATTAAAATCCAAATAAAAAATAACTAGAAGCGCACCACAAGCTAAGCTTATGAGGACATATTCAAATACAATGACACCAGAATAGAAAAATAGTAATAAAAATAGAATTGAATAACTATAACAAAATGAATTTCCGTTAAATATGAATTTTTTAAATTAAGAATTCGAGGGGCAAAGCCATGTACAAAATCAAAACACAAACACCTAATCACATGAAAAACATTACGCGTTTCCTGACCCAGAATAACGAAAGGTTAAGGTTGAAGTTCTTTGTGCAACCCTGTGGAAGTTCTTGGTATGTTATTTTTCAACGTTTGTTCTTCTTTTTCTTTTTTTTCTTTTTAAGAGACACGATTTCACTTTTCTACATGTCATTAAAAGTTTTTCAATTCTTTAACATAATTTAAGTCACGAATTTTCCGTGGGGAGGAAAGTTTTGCGTATGTTATTTTTCGTGTTTAATATTTCAACATAAGAAAAGAATTCTACAACCATTCGACAGCCTAGATCCATCTACCCAATTAAATTTTTGGATTATTTTGTATTTTTTTATTATTGGGAAATGTAATGGAAAAAAAGTCAGAAATATGCGAAAATAGAAACGTTTTTTTCAATCTTTTAAGAAATTTAGATCAATTTCTAAGAAAATTTCCAAATAATATTATAATCTTGGATGAGTGAATGAATAAATCTGGTATTAATAAATCCGAGAATGTAAATACCTTGTCTTTTCGGTGCAGGTTAGAGCCGGAGGCTTACCACAAACCACACAGAGAACATAACCCTTAAAATTTTTTTCCGTGAATTACTATTTATTGGATGTAGCCCTGATGTAGGACCAAATTCTTCAATATTTTTAAAAAAAGAAGAAAAGAGAGGCAGGTTCCTAGCAAATTTCAGCTTTCTATCTATTAGCCACCATTTGCCACGATCGCAAGAGAAACACGGAAAAACCTGACAGCGCTATGATCAGCACTTGCAAAATGGTTTCAAAATACACGACAGCTCTATCTGAAACAGTGACTCGAATACTATTTCAACAGATCTGTCAATTGAATATTTTCAAAATTTTAACAAATAAACTTAAATTCTAGTAAAAAATAATAAGTCATTTTAAATAACGGTACACTATCAACTAATGAATTTGTCTATGTCTGATGTTTGTGGTTAATATTTTATTGAGTAATGCTATAAACAAACAACCTAATAAATTACCTGTTGAGCAGCTTGCAGTAGTGGAATATGTATATGAGAGACAATATTCGGGAGTCGTCTCCATTCTTTGATGCACAAGGTGCTAGCCAATTCAACATATCTTTCAACCAAACTCAAATGCTGATCTTCTGGATGACAAATGGCTAAAAACCCACGATAGAGATTCACCTGAAATAATATTTCAACTAAATTGAGGATTATGTTTCTAGCTAGTTGCAGATGATTTTCCTTATTTAGTTCAACTATAGACGATAACTATTGTTCTTTTGTTCAGAAAATATGGTGTTTCAGCATTGAATACCATATGACTTTCTAATGCAACGCATAATTACTACTAACTAAGAGTATTCGGTTTCTATTCCGGCACAGACCCGTGAATGAGCAGAATTTCGGCAAAAAATCATGCTGCAACAATTTTGACAATGTATTTCCATGCCGATAATTAGGCTGAAGTCTTTGTGCGAGAATTTGCACAAATTTCCACTAAATTAGTGCAAGGCATTATTACTAAGTCGGTATTAAAACTGAACTGAAATAGAGCTGATGATGCACAAGAGTGCTAGGGGCAAACAAACTTTCTTCCTCAACAGAAACTTGCCAGAATCGAAAATTTTGTCTATCTGAAGAACCTATGGTCCAAACTACGTTCCAAATCAATTTACCTTCATAATAGGAAATCCCGTTCAAAAGCATAACATAGACTTCTTAAACCTTATAAAAATAGGATCAATATCAAGCTGACTAAAAATGCTAAGCGAGATAAAAAAAAAAGTTAAATGATTCTTTTGATGTTTTTCTTTTTCTATTACTATAATAGAGACACAAACTAATGGTTAAACAAACACTAGATGGCAGAAACAGTGTCTTCCAAGGAACTGTTTCCCAGAATTCACCGTTTTGTAAGTTTAAAAAATAATGGTTCAAACTGCACTTCAGCTCGATTCAACTTCATAATATAAAATCAGATTCAACTAAATATAAGAAACTATTAAAACTTTGTAAAAATGGCATGGCATTAACATCAAGCTAACTAAAAGTGGTAAGTCATATAAGAAATTTCAAGAATAAATTGTTAATCAGCCTCCTCGAAAGGATTCCTGGCCAGGAATAAAAGGAAACAGAATTTTTTTTTTACCCTAAAAATTTAATAAAAAGGAAGCTTCCTATCTCCCCACTATTTAAGAACGCCTCGAGCAGATATGCCAGAATCAGAAGTCACTATCGACAAGACTATGATTATCCTAAGAGGGGACTTGGGATAATCCTTATTATTAAGGGGATTAAGAATAATCCTTAGGCTTGCCCTCAAATGGGGTTAATGCCTCTTCTGTTTGAATCCTGATTAGTTCTCTTATTTCCCCGCATTAATCGACAACTAAATAAGTTTAACAACAAAATTATACCACTAAGTGTACAATTCTAAGCTGACACTATGACAAATGATGGAAAGAAAGTTTTCCTTTCATTAAATTCACTAAATTTTTGAAATTACACTCGCCAAATTAATCTCCACTTGTATGAACTAATAATGAGATTTTTGTAATCAATGATGGCGACGGGGAAATGGGGTGGGGGCGGGTACTAGGAACTAGTACTGGAATAGAATGTAGTCAATTCGAAAAAACCGACTCCTTCCAATAGAGTAAGTATTAGAGAGTATGGATTAATATTAACCAAAATTGTAAAAAAGAAAGAGAATAAGAAGTTAATTTACAAAAAAAGAAAAAAAAGGAAGCTTAGTTTATTTTCTATTATGTTCGCCCTACTACACAGAAACTTCGGACAGACTTTTCTGAAGTTGTACATTAAAGACGACAACGAAAAAAATTTAATGCAGCTAAAAATGGTTCAATGTAAAATCTATAACAAAAAAAAAAGAAAAGGTAATTCAGTTACTTACTTTCCATGCAATTTCCTTTGGACAAGAAAGTTCAACCTGAGTTAAAGCTTCTTTCATTAGTGGCCAGTTTGGGACTCTCCATGATGATTCTAAAACAAGTTGGGGGTTACTGGCACCTTCAGAGGACCCATATTCTTGTAACAAGTCCCATTGGTTCAATTCTTTTGAACATCTAGTAAATAAACATCACATTAGCATTGACCAATAAATTGGGGCTTTTCTTTAAATTACCTGAACATAACAATTCTCCATCACCATCACCAGAAAAGCCAAAGTATTCGGGTCTTTTTTTTCAAGATTCTCGAGCCCTTTCTCGATTTGCTTTCAATGAACAATGTGTTAAAAATGTGTTAAAAAAATAAACAATGAGTAAAAACAAAAAATAATAACAAAACAAGTTGGGGGTTACTGGCACCTTTAGAGGACCCATATTCTTGTAACAAGTCCCATTGGTTCAGTTCTTTTGAACATTTAATAAATAAACATCACATTAGCATTGACCAATGAATTGGGGCTTTTCTTTAAATTACATGAACATAACAATTCCCCATCGCCAGAAATAGAAAAGCCAAAGTATTTGGTTTTTTTTTTCAAGATTTTCGAGCCCTTTCTCGATATGATTTCAATGAACAATGTGTTAAAAAAAAAAAAAAAAAAAAAAAAAAAAAAAAAAAAAAAAAAAAAAAAAAAAAAAAAAAACTAAAGTCTAAGGAAGCTTTGAAAACACTTGGTACCCAAAGTAGTAGCAATTATAATACATGCTCAAAGCAAATTAACACCCCCTCCGAAAAAACGAAAGTAAAGAGACAATAAAAACAGGTTACAATTCCAAGTTCTTTAACTTTCTACGGGAGTACTTTTTTTCAGATAAAATATGTTTAGTTTTCCGTGTAAATTCCAAATGCAGCATTTTATAGAAGGTTACGATTTGAAATGCTGGAGCCATCAGTTGCGTCACCAAAAGAGGAGTATGAAAAAAGCATTTTACATATGAAAGATTGATTCCACAGTTTTGTAATAAGTACATAAAACTACCCAATTGGTCTACAACATTTTTATTTTCTAAATTGACTTCTCTTAGTGAAGGAAATAGCAACACAATTTTCCAGATGCATATGCCCCTGTGACATGACGTATGTACCATGATAAAAATTATAAAACTGCAACCCGTGTACGAACTGTTTCTATAAACATAGAAAAATGCATTAAGTCCAACTACAACATGGTCTTTCATGTAATGAGGTGATAGAGATTCCCCCTAAGTTGCTGTATTTGATACCATTTCAAACATGCCTAAGTAAAGAGCGATGTAGGCACAATGTATAATTTTTTTTTCCAGGGCACTTCGTATCGATGGAGTCGTCGTAAAAACTTCAAAAAGGGCTTATTCGATTGGAAATTGAACGGGCTACAGTCCCTTTTAATATTTGGAAGTGATTAGAGGGCAACTAGTCTCCCCTCCACACCAATCATTTCCCCAAACACATCCAATCAAAATTTTGAGATGATAACCATTTTGTTTAGCGTAGTTGAAAGGTCCAGAAATCATGTATTTGAAGATGACATCCCAAACCCCACAGAGCAAGGTTGTAAGTTAAACCCCGAGGTATAACTTACAACCTCATTTTAATTTTGTTCGTTTTGACCTTGACTCGGTTATTTATTGTAGTTTCTGTTCGTTTTGGGTTTCGTTATTTATTGCTGGTGTTTTATGGTGGTTTTACGCTTTGAAGATTATTCGACTTTATTTCTGCTCATTTTTGATTTAATGGTGCTCTTTACTTTTCCTTGAAAAACTTGTTTTGTGGAAACGGTTTTTTACATTAAAATTAATTTTAAAAAGCAGACATTAACAGGAGCTAAGAGCTCATATGGCACTTGTGACGAGGCATGAAGAGCTAAGAGCCAAGAGATCATATGGTATGAGCTGTAACAAAATTCTATGAATCAATAGATTGATTCAAAAGGAAAATAAGAGGCTTAATGCCGGTTAGGATTTAAAATAAGAACTCTGAGTCACGATGTCCTTCTAAATATCAAAATCCATTAAGATCCGACCGCCCACTCGTATGTTATAAATACCTAATTTTTTCTAATTTTTCCTCTCCCTTTAGCCCCCCAGATGGTCGAATCCGGAAAAATTTTTATCAAGTCAAATTGTGCAACTCCCTGACACGCCTACCGATTTTCATCGTCATAGCACGTCCAGAAGCACCAAACTCGCCAAATCACCGAGCCCCTCCCCCCAACTCCCCCAAAGAGAGCGAATCCAGTACGGTTCCGTCAATCACGTATTAAGAACATTTACTTATTCTATCCACCAAGCTTCATCCCGATTCCTCCACTCCAAGTGTTTTCCAAGATTTCCCCCTCCAACTCCTCCCAATGTCAAAAGATCTGGTCGGGATTTGAAATAAGAGCTCCAAGACATGAATTCCTTCTAAATATCAAATTTCATTAAGATCTGATCACCTATTCGTAAGATAAAAATACCCCAATTTTCATGTTTTCCAAGAATTCCGGTTCCCCCTCCAATCCCCCCAATGTCACAGGATCTGGTCGGAATTTAAAACTAGAGCTTTAAAGCACAAGATCCTTCTAAATATTAAATTTCATTAAGATCTGGTCACCCTTTCGTAAGTTACAAATACCTCAATTTTCAAAATTACCCCCCCCCCCCCAACTCCACCAGAGAGAGCAGATCCAGTCCGGTTATTTCAGTCACGTATCTTAGACAGGTTTTTATTCTTCCCATCCAGTTACATCCTGATCTCACCGCTTTAAGTATTTTTAAAGATTTCCGGTACCCCCCAACTCCCCCCCCCCCATTAGGCTGGATCCGGTTAAGATTTAAAATAAGACATCTGAGTTACGAGGTCCTTATAAATATGAAATTTCATTAAGATCCGATCACTCCTTCGTAAGTTGAAAATACGTCATTTTTTCCAATTTTTAAGAATTAACCCCCCCCCCCCCAAATAGAACGGATCCGTTCCAATTATGTAAATCACGTATCTAAGACTTCTGCTTATTTTTCCCACCAGGTTTCATCCCGATCCCTCCAATCTAAGCGTTTTCCATCATTTTAGGTTCCCCCACCCCAAACACCCGCCAATGTCGCCAGATCCGGTCGGGACTTAAAATAAGAGCTTTGAGACACGATATCCTTCTAAATATCAAATTTCATTGAGATCCGATCACCCATTCGTAAGTTAAAAATACCTCTTTTTTTCTAATTTTTCAGAATTAACCCCCCCCCCCCCCAACTTCCCCAAAGAGAGCGGATCCGTTCCGGTTATGTCAATCATGTATCTAGGACTTGTTTTTATTTTTACCACCAAGTTTCATCCCGATCCCCCCACTCTAAGTGTTTTCCAAGTTTTAGGTTTCCCCCTCCCAACTCCCCCCCCCCCCAATGTCACCAGATCCGGTCGGGATTTAAAATAAGAGCTCTGAGACACGATATCCTTCTAAATATCAAATTTCATTGAGATCCGATCACCCGTTCGTAAGTTAAAAATACCTCATTTTTTCTAATTTTTCAGAATTAACCCCCCCCCCCAACTACCCGAAAGAGAGCGGATCCGTTCGGTTATGTCAATCATGTATCTTGGACTTGTGCTTATTTTTTTCACCAAGTTTCATCCCGATCCCTCCACTCTAAGTGTTTTCCATGTTTTAGGTTTCCCCCTCCCAACTCCCCCCAATGCCACCAGATCTGGTCGGGATTTAAAATAAGAGCTCTGAGGCACGATATCCTTCTAAATATCAAATTTCATTGAGATCCAATCACCCGTTCGTAAG
>NC_088870.1:21469042-21471542 GCF_032884065.1 Artemia franciscana
AGATGTAATCAATCTGTCAACATAGCAAACATTTTTTACACAAGCAGCTTTCAACATTAATAGCGTCCCAAGTAAAGTAGATGGCATTGCCGTTGAGCTTTTGTCAAAAGTATTTAGGCCCTCGTAGATGTTTTTACTTATGGTTGCATATAGATGCTCGAGTTCTTCATGTTTGGAAGCAACACTAGAATTTGTTGGTTCTGTTGGAAATGATTGCATTAGCTTTAAAAGCAGCGGATACACGGCTCTTATGACTTTGACATTTGGTGATTGAGCACAAGTTGCAATGCTTCTTTGCAAGGGTTTAACACAAGCCAGGATTTGATCATTCCTAAGCACTCCAAGTAAAAATGTAAGCATTTCTAGAGCAGTGCATACTCCAGTTTGCGTGGATACAGCATTAGGATCAGTAGGGGCCACAAGAAGTCGTTCTAACCAGCTAAGCTTGAAATCAACTTGAGGCCACACATCAGATCTAAGGGCGATTTTTAACAGGGCAACACACCGCTTAGATATTGACTCCTGAGGACTGGAAGCAGGAGCAGTTTGACTTGCCTCTGCAGTCTGACAAGCAAGTCTTAGCAAAAAGTTGACGGTAGCATCTGCATGGATCTTATCAATGGGCCTAGCGTCACCTTTTTGAGGAGTTTGCAGCTTTAGTTTTTTAGATTCCGGGCCTTCAATGTCTTGTTCTTCTTGTATTCTCTGCAGCTCCCATTTCAAGATAACTTCTGCCAAATCTACAGCCAGTTTCTTTTGGTCTGTATTAGCAGTTGGTGCAAACCCAATCTTTTGCATTGATGAAACCATGTGATGAACAAGGTGATGTCGCACTGGATAGTACACCTTATAATGTCGGACAACTAGTTGAAGAATGTGCATTAGTTGATTGATACTGTGTCCCTCTTCAACTATTATCTTTTTTGTCCAGTGGGTTAACATAGTATTGCCGTCTTCCATCCGAATAGGCATTGCAGGAGTAAGAATTTCCAATGCTTGCCGTACAACAGTTTTAGCATCAACCGCATGTGCCTAAAAAAGGACACTAAATATTAATGATTCTCGGTCTGACTACTATAATTCTTGCAAAATCTCATTTAGCTTAAACATCTATTTTTCTTAGTTTTGTAAAGAAAGAAGGAGCAAACTTGTTATTTTTCTTCCTTTTTTGATCTCATACATCATTCCTCTCAACATTATTTCATATTTTATGTTGACAGAGACATATGATTCTAGTGTGTATTTCAGGTCCAATAAAACTGAACAAAACAACACAACACCTCAGACTTTTAGGTTCAAAGAAGTAACGGACTATACTGATAATCTATATTAAGCATTACTTCAACTATCTATACACACTACAAGATCCTATTCGTCGCCGACAGCATTTAATAAGAGTATTGTAGAGCCACAATCACAGTCACTTATGACTTATATTCTGCATGGTACTGATTTGTCGATGATTGCTTATCATCGACAAATCAGTACCATGCGGATTTTAATTCGAAATCCGATGCTGGTCGAAGCAGCACACTTATTGATTCTATTGTTGGACTCGCGGATGGCATTGTATATCTGGGCCTTCCTATTGGACAGTCAATATTAGAGACGCAGCAATTACTGCTTTCTCGTTTTCAGAAGGTCTTCTTTTACGCATAGCTGTATAGGGCAAATAAGCGGAAGTTTGACCGTCGTTGGTTGGCCCAGGTGTACAATCCTATGGTTTTGCCTCATTATCTATACCTTAGCCCATTTTGGAGCATTTTTGGGTTACAGATAAACTGAAATTGAGTTCACCGTACAACAAGTATGCAAAGTTTTTGCTACGTTTACCACCGTGGACAAGCAATAGGTATGATACATACCAGTACAGTGTTACGAGTCCTAAAGGTACGGTACTTTCGCAAATTGATCGATATAGTTTGTCTGTCAAGTCCCACCCGTGGACCAAGGTTTTACAGCAGTAGCCGGCATTTGTTTCGGGTTGTTGCGTTTTTGTTTTGCCTGCGTCAGAAGAATTAGTGTTTTGTGTTTTGTTTTTCTTTTTTGTGCTCCATGTGTTTTTTCGTTGGTGGGTATTAAATGTATTCATTCATTCAATGGACTTATCTCCGGAGAGACTCCGGAGAGAGGATTCTTTTTCAGCAACAAAAACTGAAGACTGCGTAAACTCTGCACTATTAGCTTGAGCTCCCGTAAAGGAGTGAGGTCTTTATAAAAAGCAATTTATATTTTTGTTAAAAATTTTTTTTGTATTATAACTTCACTCTTTTATATATTAGAAAAGTTTTATATTTTTGCATTTTTATGACACTCGAGATTTTCGAAATGACATATTTCACATATAAACCATAACTTTAACCACAAAATCACGTTTCAGGCTCATACCCAATATTTTGTCTCAAGAAAGTCCAGCTTACTTTGAGATGAGTCTAACAATACAAAAGTCTTCATATGGATATTATATAATTAAAGTAAGTATATGTTTCTGCATAATCTT
>NC_088870.1:21474042-21525453 GCF_032884065.1 Artemia franciscana
TTTAGGGCCTTCACTCCAGGATTGCCATTCCTCGACATTTACCACTAGTTCTACTAATTTTGCTTCCAATTTAATCATTGGTTTTTTCTGTAGTGATTTTATGTGATTTTTTTCCGCTGCCTTGCTAGACCTTCCTAGAGTTTTTTTTTATCCTTACTAGTACTTTTTATGTTCCAAAGCAAAAAATGTACATTGAAACCAGTCTAAAATTGCAAAGAAAAAAACAAAACAAAACAAAAAACAACAAACGAATAGTTATGTTTTGCTTTGCAGATCTTCCGAACAGCTGAAAACCAGTTAAAATGGTTTCGGCTAAAAGATAAATGAAACATTGCTACACTATATTTGTGTTTTTAAACAATTATCTATCTAGTCAAGTAATTTTGGACAACCTGTATGCTATGATTTTCCCCGGACAAGTGGAAACCCTGCTTAGCTTACTATCTTTTAGCTTTACAAGGAATGACAAAATAATGGAAACAATCCACATTTGTGGTTTATAATTAAATTTTCATACAAGACCAGTCCAGTTAATTTAAAGAAAAAACATCATCTTTAATATTTACAGTGGCAAGGAAGACTATCTCAATATTTGTGAAAGGGTGCAACCTGGAGATACAAGGGAAAGATCCCGTAAAAATTTGCACAGCAATAAAACTCAACCAACTCTAACCACTGCTTGGATCAAAGCTTTAGACGCCCTTTTATTTTGATATCTGACTGACCCTTTTGTCTGACTTTGTTATTTTGTAGACTGACCCTTTAAAAATTAAGAAAACAGAAATTAACTTACCGATAACCCGGTTAATGAATACACTGACAAGATTGTCAGGATTATCTTGATCAGGCATTGGTTGAGTTCCAATGAGCATTTCTCCTTCATCTTTATCAAAGCTAACAGCAAAGCAAGGCAATATAAGATGCTGCAACATTGTTGCTTTATGTTCCATAGTTATCTCTGGGTCTCGAAATATCTCAACAAATCGAAAGAAAACAGCACGTTTCCACTCAGTATCATAGTTCCACACATCATTCTCTAAAAATGACTTCACAAATTGAAAATCCGGGACATGATGACCACTTAAGCACCGCAAAATATCAAACAATAAGTCGATCGTGCTCGGTTGAGCCTTGAAATAATCAAGGAGAAGTTCAACCATAGTGGCTGCATCCTTCCAATAGCTATATTCCACACTTTCAATCTTCATTTGGCTCTCTTGAAATTCATCAGAAATCCATATTTTTCTGAAAACGCCGATTAAATCTTCTTGTTGTCGAAGCCATGTGTCATCATACTTTGCAAGACCATCAACAATTGCTATGCTTTGATATAGTAGAGCAGATTTATTCTGCTGTTGGGGAGCTGAAGCAGGAGCACCGGTAAGATGGACCTGAAGGGGCGCAGCAGGAATTGGCTGAATCCCATTCAATGACATTTGTATCAGCTTTTCTGTCTGAAATTGTAATCGGTCTCTAAGCTCTTTACCGTTTGCATGTCGGACCATATAGCAAAAATATCGACTCCACTGTTGATCCATAACTGTTTCTTCCTTGAGAAAAAGGTCTATGGTCTCTTGTGGGTAACGCAGTAAAAACTTCATTAGATTATCCCTGGGAAGATAACAAACTATTAATGCATTCGATTAATATACGAAACAAGCATGTTTATTTCACTAAAAAAAAGAGAATTTGTAACAGAATAGAGAAAAGAAAATTAAAATAGCAAACAAATAGGTAGAGTAAGGAGAAACAGAACGAAATAAGATGTACGTCGATTTTGCAAACATCGCCTTTCAATTTCTACTTTAATTTGTAGATTTTTATCGGCGGTTTTATTTGAAGTTTTAACTAATCAAATTAGATTTTACTTCACCCAACAATAGATGTCCTCAATCCACACAAACTGGAAATGTGTTTTTTTTTTCAAATCATTTAAGCAAAACACTGCATAATAAAAACAACAGAGAATAAAAAAAAGTACCAAATAAGGAAGAATAAAACCCCTTTTTGTTATTTCCCTTGAGCAAGAGTTGATTTTTTTTTTTTTTTCTTTATCATCTAAATCAGAGATTTCCAGCCAGTAGTGTGTACATTAATGTGGGACTAAATGAGATTTATGAAGGGCGGAGGAAAATAATTTTAGGGTAGACCCAGACATCATTAACAAACAAATACCGAACATTATAAATAAATAAAATAATGTTTCAGAAAACAAATTAAATCATATTAAAAAGTGGGTTCGAGAACGTGTTATTGGGGTTCAAAAGGAAGCAAGCCTGAACAGAAGTAGAGATCACCTGGTCTATTTCTTTGTGTTGTGACTGCGATATTTTTACTTCTTTTTCTTTTACTCATTCCCAACGTAAAGAATATTCCTTAAGAAGCAGCATAGGTTCTGTTATTTCCTTGAACGAACATACCCAAAAAGACAGAAAAATAAATACAAAGAAAAGAATAGGTTCACCACTTATGTTTTATAAGGTCTTATATAAACTAGATTTGATTTCTAAAAAAAAAGAAGAAAACAATTTAAACCAGAGTAGTAAACATGTTTTTTCCTTGGATACTAGACTCTACAGTGTCAAAAACGTTGAAAATATTATTCAAGACAATAAACTATGAACAACAACAAAAAAAGAGTATAAAGCTAGTGTTAAAAAGCCTGTCCAGTGGAAAACCTGACCAAGTCCGCTGTTTACATTTTGACGTCTTGGTTGCAAAGGATTAGGCTGAATCTACTTTCTATATTATAAAGGGTGTTGACAAGAAATGCAAATTTTGACCCAAAACCGACAAAAAAAAAATTCCGTCAAAAACTAACATAAGCGAATTTCCGAATCAAATTTGACCAGTTACATTCTAGATGTAAATGAAATTACAGGTTCACGAACAACAGCTCACATATTACCAGGGTGGCAATCGGCGGCCGGTTATTGTCGGCAAAATGAACCTAATACAGACACAAAAAATACAGATAAAACGTTCATTTAAATTTACATCTATTTAGGTCACCGAATGTACGATTGCGCTGTACCAAAACACGGAGTGCTGCGTTCGGACCCACGAGGGAAATACAAGGTATTTCATTATCATGCCTGGTGTCAAACAGAGATGTGTCCTCTCCCTCCTGCTTTTTGTCCTCGTTATCGATTATGCGCTCCGAGACTGCACAAGATTTGGGATCCAAATATGCGATAATAAACGACTAGCAGATCTTGATTTCACCGACGACATCACCCTGATTGAAGCTAACAAGGAAAGGCTCCGGGAGCTTCTCGATGTCATACGAGAGAAAGTAAGTCTTTTGGGATTGAAGATTAGTTCGGAAAAGATAAAAAGCATGGCAACGAGCGACTCACCACATGGCATAAAGTGCGCGGAGAGTTCAGTCGAGCAGGTAGTGGAATTCAGATACCTCGAAAGTACAGTCTAACGAATTGAATCAAGCGAAAAGGAGGTAGAGTCTAGGATTGGACAAGCCAGTGGAGCTTTTAATCGGCTAAAGCCAGTTTGGCGATCAAAAAAGGACTCCCTGAAACTAAAATTGAGGCTGTTCAACAGTTACGTCCTCTCTGCCCTTCACCATAACTGTGAATGCTGAAAACTGAACATTAACTGGAGGGACTACATAACTAACCAGTCAGTTCGCTCTATCACGCATCAGCCCCTGGTAACAGATGTCATACGCCAACGAAGATGGTGCTATTTGGGATACGTTATCCGTATGGCGGAAAATAGACTCCCCAGAACAGTACTCGAGCGGAAACCAGAGGGAACTCGAAGAAGAGGAAAGCCAAAAAATACACTTCGTCGTACATACCAGCGGGACCTGAAGTTTCTCAATAGTCAAATCCCAATGGGAAGACGTCTGGGCTGCAGCACATATGAGGGATGATTGGCGGCTCTTTCTGGATACCCTGAGTGCCTCTGGCGGCACAGGAGGAACTAAGGTCTAAGGTAAGGTCACCGATTACATCTTAAAGCCCTGTGGCACGTTTACCAATCGCACCATTTTTTTTACTCCTGACCTAGAGAGTTTTGCCAATGATGTTATTTTTTTTTTATAAATTGAGGTCTTTAAGCAAGTTTAATAAGAATAGTAGCACAAACTGGCATCTTAATAAATTGGCAATTCTAAAATTTTTCCAAGTCCATACTATGAACAAAAAAGGCTTGCATCATTTTTTGTATGCATACAATGAGGACCTCTTAAGATTGTAAAAGGTGAACTTGAAAGGAGTTTCAAGATTCAAGGAGTTTTAACTCCTTCTTCCAAGCATCAAAAATACTTCTGTTGCTTCAATTGTAAGCTTCAATATTCGTCAACATTACTTTAACAAGTTGTAAATTTCTTTCATCACAATCTTTCTGATCTAAAATGACGAGCGTTTTCTTTGTCAACTTATTTTATAGAAAATTCGATTTTTGTAAGTTATAGATTTTATAAGCTATATTTTATAATATAGGGAAATCCTTAAATGCATTTACACGTAATTAAGTTGGTAAAAAAGTGAAAATCATCTGGACAAGGGCATAACTTGAGTTAAAGCAAAATTTAAGATCTCTTTCAAATGCGTGTTGAACTTCAAAGCCGAGGACTCATAACGTACAAAGGTCATGAAAATCTAAGCCTTTTTTATGCATGGGCCCTTTTATTCATACCTGAAAACCGCGACATTATAATATTTTTCTATTAGTTGTTTGAAAATCATGAAACAATTATGGCAGTATCCCATCTCATCAGTGTTGTCATGTTGTGAATATTTCATTAGATTTGAAGTGCGTTTGCCTGTAATTTAGCGATGGCTCGCACTTATTAATAATAATTTTGGATGAATTTGGAAACTTTTATTTGGCTGATTGTTGGGTTATACTGCTTTGTCCAAGGTGAATAGACAGGTGAGTAACATCTAGACCTTGTTCAGGTTCTAATTTATCTCAATTACTAAAATAAGAAAAGTTTTTTCTTCTTTGTTTTGTTTTTTTTCAGTTTCTTTTCATTTTCTTTTTACCTAAATAATTACCTCTAACACATTAAATTATAAAAGAAAATAAGCAAAGCTAAAGAGTTAAATTTAAAAATACTTCTCGTACGTATCTTCGACAGAAAGCAACACTTTCTGGAGCTGTATGGTGTGTTCTAGCTATATTTAGCTATGATTATGTTATATATTACATGTTTAGCTGTTTTAGCATATGTTCTATATGCTAATTATTACAAACGATTTTTTTTTTTAGTTTTATGCCCGCTACTACTATAAACTGCATTACTACATTTGAAGGCATTTTTAATTAAAACTGAATCCTCATTTCTCCTAGCTTTTTAAGACATGAACAGTAGTGGAAGTTTCCATTTAACCAATTCAAACGATCAGATATCATTTTAACTTTCCTTGGTCCTTCAAGGAAAATTAACAATACCAAAACTATGTATGACTAACGGCTAAGGTTCACTTCGCTTTCTAATCTACCAGTTTTAATCTGTTAAAGTTAAGTGCTTTCTTTAGTGTCTTTTTTCAATGGTTTTTATTGGTTTGCATAATTTTTTTTAATCTCATTTTATTAAGACCGAAATGTTGTTTACAAAAGGTATTAGGTATCTCCCCTCTGAAAAATATATTAATAAAGTGATGACATAACATTTGACGATATTATATAATAGTTGAATGACCAACAATAATCTTAGACAATTTTTCGAACAGTAGCTGCGACAGCTATATTGAGAAATATAATCTTTTTTCTTTCTTTTTTTTTACACATCAACTATTCGAATAATAAAATGCTTTTATTTGTCTGACAAATTTGGTCTTCCGGAATGCTATTCCAATTGAAAGATGAAATATAAGGAAATAAGTATAAAAAACTTTATAACTAGTGTATCTACTCTAATTGTTTACATTCTAACAGGGATAACATACCTGAAGGGACTTCCAGCTTCCATACCGGTCGCTCGTTCCGTCTGAAGGACCAGCTTGCATAATATTTCCAAAAACCTTGCAGAGGCTGCTGGAATTTGATGAAACAAGGCTATGATCTCTGCAGCAACTCTAACCTCATTAGAGTTTGTATTCATCAAGACAGTTCGTCCGGGTGTTGGTTTATTTTGAACAATTATCACTTCAAGCCATCTTCTTAGATGTTGCAACATCTGTTCACACAATTTTTCATTAAATGTGTTTGGAAACAGCTGTGTGGTGTAAGACAACCGTTGAATTATGTTCGGTGTCAGTTGCCTGTAGTCATTTAGATGAACTAGTAGCTGACGAACATTTAGGTGGACTGTCTCCATTTCAACTTGACAACCCGCTGTGAAACTTTTTAAACATTCAAAAGCAGCTTCTTGCAGCTCTGTATTAGTTGATGATAATGACTTGTATAGATAGGAAAATATTTTCTCTTTGCATTGAGGAATATAATGGCAAGCTGCCAGTGCCTTTAAAGCTGACTTTCTCAATGGTGTCAAATCTGTTACCGACTTGTAGCACGGAAGTTTTTGAAGAGTAGCATCTTCAGCTTCACACAATGAAAAGAGCTCTGATAAGAATACCTTATGCTCAACAATATTGAAATCAATTGTAAACAGTCTTGGCTCAAGGGTTGTACAAAAAGTATTTCCATCCATTAGTCCAATTTGGGCATTTACAGGCTGAAGTCTTAACGGATGTTTCTTAGGCGGTATCATGTCTACAAGTATTTCTTTATGAGGCTCCATTACCGAAGTTACCGTCTGATTAGTCAAGTGTGCTATCATCTGAAGTGACTTCATAGCTTGGTCACGAACTGATGTATTAGGACTAGTTACCTGGCGAACAAGTTCATGAGTAACGTCATGAAGGCTTTTCTTTTGACTGGCTATCATTTCATCTGTCGCTAACACCGGCTCAAGAGGAGATGCACAAATGGATATTAATTTTTCTAAATTAGATTTTGCCATATCTAAGGCCCCACTACTGACTTCTCCCGAGAGGTCCATCATAACGAAAAGAAGTGCTTTCAGAAAAATAAACTGATGGTCCAACACCCACTTGAGAGACATCTTCTCAAAAAGGAACTTGATAGCAATGCAGCCACCGAGCTTTGAATACCATGCTCTTTCATAACAAAGGCCACACATTTTTTCCGCCAAACATTCCATAAAGCGAAGTTTACACGCACGCTCTTTAGACCCCAACACTGTAACAGATGTCTCTAAAATTAATACTAGCGCCAAATGACCTGGCTTACATAATTCTTTTTCTTCGTGGCCCATTATGGTTGCAAGAGCGTCAATTAAAACAACAGGGTCTAATCCACTTAAACGATTAGGTGGCTTGCCGGGTACAGCCAATGGAAATGGCCCTGCTTGCTGCGCTATTGCCACGAGTGTATAATGACGCACTAGTGCAACCATTGTCTTCAGCACAGATTGACGCAATTCTTTTATTGCAGCAGCTATAAACATCGCAGTGACAGCTGTTTGTTGGGTGTTCCTAGTTTGGATATCAGGACACTTTTGGGAGTATGCAGGAGTCTGCAAATTGAATATTTCGCCTTCTGCAAAAGCAGTGTGTGAAAGGAAATTCTGAAGAACATGTTTTTCGTCATCAAGCTGCAATGAACAGGCCAGATAACAACGGACAGTTTCCCAACATTGTTTTCGGTAAAACGAATCAGTTGAGCTTGATTTCAAAGCGTTGTAGGCAGTCTCGATTATTTTCTCGACAGGTAGATTTACCACGGGCTTGTAGTCAGGAAAATACAGCTGGACACAAGGACCTGTAAAGGATGTACAATCATGAATACAAAATACTTAATGTAAGATTGTATTAATGTAAGATTGTATTGTGTTGAAAGGAAAGACAAGTCAAGTTCTTGCATCTGCAAAGAGAATACGGATTTTGAAAACTAACAAGTGAATACTTTCATAACATCTAAAAAGCTTAGGAAAATTTAATTGGTATAACAACCTGCAAACAATTTAACACGACTACAAAGACACTGTCACTTGCAAGGACATAAGTGGTTCGTTGTAATTAGCTTCAACCATTTTTTCCTCTTTACTTTGATTGGGTCTTTTGTTCTGACCCTTGTCTACCTTTAGTTTGGCCTTTATTATTTCAGACAAGGCCTAGTTCGCCGTTTTCACCATTTCCCCAAAACAATTACAGATAAAATATAAGAATCAATTGCCAATTGAGTCACTCCAGTTGGTTCAAGAGTTTTAATTATATATTAAATATTTATAGCATACAGATTAAGAATTATTAATAGTTCAAAATTAACAAATCAAAAATATACGTCCGCATCAATGAAACATTAATTTTTCACTTTTAATCTGATGCAAATTATCAAGTACATCAAAACATGACTGCTGTGAAGAATAGATAAATGATAGGTATCAGAGGACCGAACTTAGCTTGGTGAAGCAAATTTTCAACATAAAAACTGTGTCCAAATGTATCCCACCCCGCGGGAATGCGTACCCTCATACCCTGATTCACACAAAAGAAAAACACTTTTGCTTATTTCTCGAGATTTAGTTTTTTAAACAAAGGGGAATTATTTCGGGTAATAATCACTTACTTTCTTCTTTGCCTGAATTGCCAAAAAAAAAAAAAAAAAAAAAAAAAAAAAAAAAAAAAAAAAAAAAAAAAAAAAAAAAAAAAAAAAAAAAAAAAAAAAAAAAAAAAAAAAAAAAAAAAAATGACTTACTAATTATTAATCAGGCACCGTTTGAAGTTTGAATTATTACAGGACTTTATTTCTGTTTGTCTCCAGGGGACCGAGCTTGGCTGGATGAAACGAACTTTAGCCATAAAAACAGCGTCCGACGTGTTCCCCCCTCTAGTCTTGAACATTTGTCCCCGCAATATCCACCCCTCCCCCATACCCTGATCCACACAAGAAAAAACCTTTTTGTGTTCTTTTTCTAATTTTGATTGTATCGGCGTTCATTTTTTTTGTCAATTCGTGAATTGGTGCCTCCAAACCATGCAAAAGGAAAACGACATTAGTTTACTAAGAATCGTATCTAAAATGATATTCTTTTTAGCTGAATATACTGGTAAGATAAGGCGTCTAAGCAATCAAACAATCCCAAAAGTGCTAGAAAAATTAACTCATGTCGGTGGCTTTATGAATAGAAAATGACTTGATTCATATTCATATACCTTCAACCTTCCTTTCGACAGCTTTTCCTAGTCCAGCTAAAATCCGTCATAGGTTTTAAGGAAAATATATTAAGGGCGCTAGGGGCGTGGAATAGCTTTTCCCGAAGCCATGACCTATTTGGACCGTTTTATTTTTAGGCCAGAAAATGTTTGAATGTCAATTTTCAGAAAAAAACATCGAGCCGTTTTCGACAAAAATACATGCATATACATACATACATAAACAACAAGATTAAAGATTACATTCTATGCTTTAGAATAGTCTTAATAGTCTATACATTCTCCGTGTCCCAGGCTAAATTAATACCAATAAACAAGGAAGACAACAATTTGAATAGCGGTAAAAATTATTAGGCGCCCACCATCTATTTTGGCACAAGGACAGCACACTAGTTTTTGGCATTTAAACCAAAAAAAAATTTACGCATTTCGAGCAACAAAATTTGAAAATTTTAAGCTTCAATTTTGTTTATGTATTTCAAGAAGAAAGCGATTTTAATGAATATACCCATTTGATCAACAACGTTGAATAGATAGACTTAAGATCAGTATAACTGTATTTTGTGAAACCGATCAATATTTCTTAGGAGGGGGATCTGAAACAACCAAAAAATAAATTATATCGGATACTATTTTCTGTTTCTTACAGAGAAGAGGAGAAATATCGTCCTGTCCTCCGTTTGTACAAGCCACAACGTAGCTAATGAATAAATATTGCTTAATAAATACCACGAAGCGCAAAAAAGGCTTGAAATCATAAATAAGTGTATGCAAAAAGTGCCAAACCGAGATTTTCCGCTGGATATTGGCAAAAATTTAACTCACCAAATGATTCTTTATCGTTGTATTCCAAAGCTTGTGCTTCAATGAGCATTTTCCTGTTGCCACCACCAAATTTGCCCAAAACTCTAAATGCTGACAAAGCAACGCCATCATTTTGGCTCCTTAAAGTCCTCCAAAGCGCTTGCATTAGCTCCGCTCGGACTGGTTGAATATGCTCATATAAAAAATCTGGTTGAAGGTTATCGACACAAAGTTCCAGAGTACGTAAACCTGAAATTTATTTCGGTAGTGAAACAAAGATAGATTGGTAACAGATTATACACGCAAGGATCATACCTGCAAAAACAAAAACACTCCAAATAACATTCATGGACTCCTAGAAGAGTTAAAAAAACACATTTTTAGCAGCATGAATTTTCAGATATTCACATGTTTACAGATTCACTATAAAAATCAGGATGATGAGTTTTATATCCGTATTTTTATTCCACCTTTATATTTTCTCTTTCACTAATTTACTCTTTCACTAAAACTAATTCAACTTTTTCTTGTAAAAAAAAAAAAGAAAAAAAAGTTTTTAAATAATTGTTATTAATGATTTGTAATAAAATTCCTGTTAATATTTTTTTTTTTTTTTTTTAGAATAAAATGGATAAAAAGACTTTTTAATGGTATGAGATTCCCAGAAAGGGTTTGAGAAGGAGAATAAGCAAAAAAAAAAAAAAAAAAAAAAAAAAAAAAAAAAAAAAAAAAAAAAAAAAAAAAAAAAAAAAAAAAAAAAAAAAAAAAAAAAAAAAACGCAACTCAACTAATTTTCAATCGGAAGAATATTTTCTTTATTAAAGAACTTCTTTAACTTTATCGGCCCGAAGAATATCATACTTTTAGCTGAATTAGCTGAATAGTTGGTAATACTTTGATTTACTCATCTTACTGAAGATAACAATAAACATTCCATTTCTGGTTTCAAAAACAGACAAAAATTACTGTTCTTAGTCTAACAAACTTAGTTTTATCAAGTTGAATGCACATAAACAATGATCCAGTAAAATCCGCTATAAAGATAAAGGGAACCAATTTATTAATAATTTACCGCTTTCCTGAAAAAATTTATTTATTTATATTTTTTTCCATATTATTAATTATAGTTGAAATGAATTTGATTTATTGTTTAAGTTGATTTATTGTTTAGTAATTTTTGTTTAATCGGCTGCCATCACAAGCCCTCTAGGGCTTTCTTGCAGATGGTTGTATTTTTATTGTTGAATTTTTTAAGTAATTATTTAAAATAAATAAATAAATTAGACCTGATGATGATACGGCACAAGACCAGTCAACATGTCGCTTGATTTTCCAATTCCTGATAGTCCATAGTTTCAGGTGAGGTTGAACGCCTTATTTCAATTATGACCACAAGGGAAATAGAATCTTCCGATTTCTTTGATCGTTATCATTTTAGCCTTGATAAAAAAAAACCATCAAAGATGTTTGGCCGTATTACGAACTTTATCAAGACCTCGAGATAAGTGAATTGAAAAATCGCGTTTTTAGTATTCTGTAAAATCTGAACATTGCATTTGTTCCTTCGTCTGATGGAGGGGGGATTCAATAGAAAGACTTCAAACTGGTTTATCATCAGACAAACTGTTTATCAGGAAATTTTTTTCACAATTCTTACTTTAACCTCTTTTTAGAACAGCCAGAATGAGAGTTTCATCGGTCAAGATCAAACGCAAAACAGCAAAATTTACAATCAGGTAGATTTTTTTCGTAAGTCAAAATTACGGAACAGGATTACATAACAAATAAAAAAAACACAAGAGACAAAGAGAAAACATCTGTTTCTCTTTAAAGAGAGCTTGTGTTGGAGACCTAAAAAGTTTAGGGGCCAAAAGAGAAGAGTAGAAATAAGAGGAAGAAAAGAAGATAAACTACAGCTTCGAATCACCTTGGGAAACAAGAGTTGGAGATCCATTTAGAGCCGAGACTAGAGGATCCATTAACATAGGCAAATAAGGAAGCAATGATGATAATCTAACTGGTACTGTAAGACATAGTTCAACAAACAGATCTTTCATATGCTGTTTATGAAGCCCACTTTGAAGACTGTTAAGGCCCTAGAAGAAAAATAATTATGTAACAAAAAATAAACAAATCATACTTTCTGTTCCCTTGAAAAGTGCTAGTTAAAGTTATTACTGAACCAACGATATAACATTGTAAAGGAGTAAGTTAAAATCCTGAGGAAATGCTAGGAAGCCACTTGAATATATTTGATTTATAGCACAGTAATGATTCAAGTAAAATCTCCAGGGTAGTTAGAACATTGATGGCGTTTCAAAATTGATTGAGAACGAGAAATGCACTGAGAAATGCACTACGCTATAATCTACTATTGTCACTCCTTGTGACAGGGGAATGGATGAAGTCCCGCCTTAAAAACTCTGGGAACTATGAACTAAACCTGTATGTCACATAGTAATCAAGAAGTAGTGGCTTTCAGGGTAATATAGCCAATAAACTGACACAGCTTTACACTGCTACTTTGGCCTCAGGACATTTTTACGCTGCGATTGGTTGTTAATTTTGTTTTTTAATGTCCTACCTACCCTAATCATTAGAATTTTAAATGACATGAAATAAAAAACTAATCATAAAGTAATCTCGACAGAAATTCTATAGTACATTTCTTAAATCTTAAGTTAGTTGCCAGTCAATGTTAAGAAAGAGTTGGAGACGTTTCAAAGTAAGAATAAACACAAATAATTATGTACTTAAACTTAAATAATTTGATTTTGTTGCTTAAAAATGAAAAAATCAAAATCATGTTTGAAAAATGTCTAACAAAACGATCACCTTGTTATCTCGATTGTTTAGCTAAAACACTAATACCCTGCTCTAGGAGACAACTTTATGTACTTGCAAAAAAGAGATGTCTCGCGTTTAAACAGAGCAACACCACTCATATTTATGTGATTAAATAAAAAAAAAATAATTTTTTTAGCTGAAAGTAAGGAGCGACATTAAAACTTAAAACGAACAGAAATTACTCCGTATATAAAATGGTTTGTCCCCTCCGCAATGCCTCGCTCTTTACGCTAAAGCTTTTAATTGTTTTAAAAAGCAGAATTGTGGCAAAGAGTCAAGTGTTTAATTGTTTTAAAAAGTAGAATTCTGACAAATAATCAAACTTTAGCGTAAAGAGCGAGGGATTGCGGAGGGGACAAACCATTTTATATACGGAGTAATTTCTATTCGTTTTAAGTTTTAATGTCGCTCCTTACTTTCAGCTAAAAAAATTAGTTTTTTTTTTAATTAATTTCTGAACGTTTTTGAATTAATACATGTTTGGTTTTGGCTCTCCGCACATAAATTATTAAAATGAAATTTGTATATTAATTCTTTTTTTGGCTAAATGGCTTTCTCTTAGTTTTGATCAGACGATTTTGAGAAATAAGGGGTGGAGAAGGAGGCCTAGTTGCCCTCCAATTTTTCGGTTGCTTAAAAAGGCAACTAGAACTTTTAATTTTTAACGAACGTTTTTATTAGTAAAAATTATACGTAACTTATAAATTAGCAACTTACGTAACAAACTTTCATAATCTTATATTTTTATTATGTATACAAGGGGGTTTGTATCCTCGTTAATACCTCGCTCTTTACACTAAATCTTAAGTTTTGTCCCAATTTTTTAAGAATGACCCCTGAATCAGAAAGGCCGTAGAATAAATAGTTGAAATTACTAAAAATACTTTAGCATAAAGAGCGAGGTATTTATCTCCTCCTAAATACCTCGCTCTTTATGCTAAAGTATTTTTAGAACCCCTCATATGCGTTATAATCTCTGTTCGTTTTAAGTTTCAATGCTACTCCTTCCTTTCATTTGAAAAAACGTTTTCATGTTTATTTTTCATTGTTTTCTTATAGTAATGCTAGAAAATCATGCGCCCTTTTCCTTGAATTTTTTTCCCCCATGACAGATTCCTCCAGGGAAAGATCCTCCAACATAGCCCCCTCCCCTCAGCCCCACCCCCCAAACAAAATAAAATCCCCCTGAAAACGTCTGTACACTTCCCAATAACCATTACTATATGTAAACACTGGTCAAAGTTTGTAACTTGCAGCCCCTCCCCCAGGGATTGTGGGGGAGTAAATCATCCCCAAATACATAGTTATTATGGTTTTCGACTATGCTGAACAAAATGGCTATCTCAAAATTTTGATCCGTTGACATTGGGAAAAAAATGAGCGTGGGAGGGGGCCTAGATGCCCTCCAATTTTTTTAGTCACTTAAAAAGGGCACTAGAACTTTCATTTCCGTTAGAATGAGCCCTCTTGCGACATTCTAGGACCACTTGGTCGATACGGTGACCCCTGGAAAAAAAAAACAAAAACAAATAAACACGCACCCGTGATTTGTCTTCTGGCAAAAAATACAAAATTCCACATTTTCGTAGATAGGAGCTTGAAACTTCTACAGTAGGGTTCTCTGATACGCTGAATCTGATGGTTTTATTTTCGTTAAGATTATATGACTTTTAGGGTGTGTTTCCCCCTATTTTCTTAAATAAGGCATATTTTCTTAGGCTCTTAACTTTTGATGGGTAAGACTAAACTTGATGAAACTTATATATTCAAAATCAGCATTAAAATGCGATTCTTTTGGTGTAGCTATTGATATCAAAATTCAATTTTTTAGAGTTTTGGTTACTATTGAGCCGGGTCGCTCCTTACTACAGTTCGTTACCACGAACTGTTTGATAGTCGGTTTGCGAGCAATAGGATCAGGTCCCGTTCTAGTCGGATAAAGCAGAGCAAGCTCCATAATGTTAAAGCTAAGTATCTACAGAATGCAACAATTATCTTTTTGATGTTTTTTTTTCTTGTTTGATAATGAGTTAAACCGAACGAATTACCAACAAAGCGATTTTAATTTTCCTTTTAGTTCAAAAAAAAATTAAGTTGTCAGCTGCTTCAAGTTTTGAAGCAGTCTGCAGCTAGGTTCAGCCTGCAGCTTAAGTTTGTGCGGCCTGCACACGAAGCCTGCAGCTAGGTTCTCACGGAAGCCAAATCTCACTTCAACTGTCGGATTTACTGCAGAAAAAGGTAAAAAGCACTGGAGAAAAACGTCTTCCTGCGGTCAGATATCCGCTTCTCTTTTGGATTAACCTAAGTTCTGAAAAAAGTCAAATCTAACTTTACGACCAAGATATAAAGTCGTGAAAAAGGAAGTGTCTCTAGTCTTCGTATATTCAGTTAATTTTTGTTACGATTTAAAGTTGAAAAACTTCGTTTCTACGCCCAGAGAAACCATAAGGTACGATATATTTTTGCTTAACTTGAAGACCATCATTAACTGATGATGACGAAATTGAAAAAAAATATATTTCATTAGATTGGCTTTCACCTTTTAGGTGAAATATTTAAATACATCAAATTTATACTTGCAGATATGATCTTGTATCAGAAATAAGGAAAGCGTAAAATGGTAACTGCCACCAAGTGGGGGGAGAGAATTGAGTCTTTGATAAAATTCATGCATATTCGCGCAAATAATGTCAAGGAAACAACACACCTTTTGTTATTGTGATATTAACCATTTGTTTTAAATTAGCTTCCCGACAAAGATGCTTGTATTTAGTTCATTTCCATAAACGGTAAGTAGGATCCCAGCATTTGGATGTTTAGACTGGAGGTAATCAAGCGATTCATGGAGCTTTTCTAAGAGATCTTTACGCTGCTCCGATTTTTGGCCGGTTGAATAGTAAAAACAACCAGCAATTATAATAGTTAATGGGCGTGGCAGAACATTCGGTTTAACTTTAATCCAAGTTATTTCATCATACTCATTTATTCATGGGACATTTACTTACCTTGGCGACAAACTATCACGAAAAAAAAAATCGTGATAATTTTTCGTGATAAAATCACATGACCTTTTTACCAGTGTAATGATCATGCGGGCGAAGTTTAACAAACTCTTTAAAATAATCCATCTTCAGAGTATCCAGGTTTTGGGACTGAACCTCGGTTATACCTGTTTAATCTGATGCTAGCTCATTCGCCGTTATTGCAAGCTCAATAAGTTTTTCGAAATTAAAGCTTTCTGCGTTACTTAATAACAGCCTAGGGAAATGGTAACGTAATTTATTCTTCATATGTTTACTAGTATGAGTACCAGAAACACCCGCTTTATCTGGCAAACGATTGGAAAAAGGTTTTTGAGGGTGAGGAGGTCTATAGACAATTTCTGGGGCGGCTGGAGTTTATCAGATTTAGCAGGGATGGGGGTACTATGGGTAGGCTCAAGATCAATTTGCCTAGTAGTAAGGTGACCAGAAGGGGGTACCAGGGACTTTCGACTCTCAACATTAGTAGTAGCATCCCTGTACACCATACTTTATTGAGGGCTTGAAAGAAGGAGGGGGGTAAATCTATTGGGAGTGAGGATCAATACTTTGGGGGAAATTTGTGGAAAAGAGACAGCAGGGGTACTCTCGAAAAGAAGTCGAGAGCTACTGGTTGGAGATGAAAGGGGGTAAGCTGGTGCTTCTTGTGCCAGCGCCAGTTTCCATTGCGATTTTATTTTTGCTTATTTCATAGCTTATATTTATTTCTCTCGAATTTCTTTTGTAAATATAAAATGTCCTGAATGAGCTTACTTTTAACTAACAACATTAAGAAAACATTTTTTAGAAGAAAATAAAAACAAACGAGCACAAGCACTAAAGTGTTCCAAAAAAATCGTTCAGTTGGACATCTAAACTTCATACTTTTTGCTTGTGGCCAGTACTTAGCTTAAGACTCAATAAAGTTGAGGAGTATTCGGGAAAAAATATATAGGAAGAATATAAGCCGAAACATACCTGAAGAAGAGTTGGCAGTAGAGGCAAAAACTCTTGATAAAGTAGATCATGACTTCCACCTCCTATTGACCGGAATAACGCACGTAAAAGTAGGAAATAATTATATGGCTCCTTGGCAGTGAGAGCCAGCTCCATCGACCTGCAAAAAATTCCAAGTTGAGCAATGTCATTAAAAAATGGAAACATGATAGACATTTCATAGAAATGTACAGAAATTACAATGAAAAAATAGACAATTAAGTAGTTACAAATCTAACAAAGGTCTTGAATTAAGAATAAAATATAATTATTTCGAACAGCTTTAGTCATTTATTTATCTGTTGTTAATTTTTTTTTTTTTTTTTTTTTTACATGGCTCATCAGCTACCGCTCTGCGTTTTTTCCTTCGGAACTTAAAACCCATTAAACTACATAGCTTATAATACGGTAGAAACCTTAAAATTATTTTATTATTGTAATTTTAAAAATTATAAAGTTATAAAAGCGATAGTGTATCATTGTAACAAATTTTGTTATGACTGTCAAAAAGAAGTGTTTTTCGCGTTATTTTAACAAAGATACTAGCTTTTAAGGTAAAAAGTTTAATAATTATACTATTATAAGTTATAATTAAGCAATTACGAATTACGTAATTTTAACAATACTTAAATATATTAAATACTATTTAAAATTTTAAATATAAGAACTATTACTATATAAAATATATCTAAAATATTACATTAAAATATTTAAACCATTACACTAATTAGTGTATTAAAGCCAAGAAAGCTTTTTTCATTATTTTAATCAATGCCGTAGAAGATTATAATCCTGTAGATGGTATTATCATTTTCTTGTAAATTCTGGTGAAAACAAAATTCATGTCCCATAGAAATTAGATATTATTGAAAATTGATTCAGCTTGGTTCGGTCGGCGAAGGAACAACACAACTAGCTAAACTGAATTAATAGTCTCAACCGGTCTTAATATAAAAAATATAAATAAATGAAAGAATTGATAGAAAAAAAACAGTATCTTACCTATTGACTATTTTGTGCAAATAGGGTTTTAGCATCAGTTCATTTTCTTGAGCAAACAGTTGAACACTGCCGAAAACAAGCTTGAAAAGTTTCAGATACAAATTACTTCGCTCAATACTGGCTCCCATGTCTTCCATCCGTGATAAAAGATATTCCACCAGAACTGTTGCAAAAACAGACGAAGTAGCTTGATTAGCAAGGAAGGAGTTGGCAACCAATTGGAGAGCATAATTTTTATAGACGCGCTCGACGAAAAATTCAATGGTCTTCGTGAAAATCTCTTTGAAATTCTGAGGGGACAGCATGCTGAACTAAAAGCAGAATAAATGATGACTCTACCAAAAATTGAAAATTTTTGCAAGATTTGTAGCATTGTCAACTATTCGACAGTATAATGCCCATTCTCAGAGAGAATATTGCTGCATAAGGAAAGGTAAAAAAACGGAAAGGTGTCAGCATAGTGATGAACACCCTTAAATGGTTTGTACCCAGTATTCACTATACTGAAGCTCTGGAGACAGTGTAACAATCCCTGAATAACTGACCAAAAAAAAATGTTTCGGTTCATATATTGGAAATATTTTTAACACAACCTATGTGAATTTGGATGGGGGGAGGACTTTCACGGTCAGAAGATATATATATATATATATATATATATATATATATATATATATATATATATATATATATATATATATATATATATATATATAAAAATAAGTTGTTTGTCTGTCTGTCGACTGACGTCATGTTTGTGTGTCGACTGACGTCATGTTTGTCGACTGACGTCATTATAAGGATTGAGCTGTATGTCGTCATGAAGTTGTTTGTCGTCTGACGTCATGTTTGTCGACTAACGAAACTACAGACCGGGACACCGGGACACAAATGACGTGTTATGTCTGTTATAACGTAATAGAGGCAACAATCTTGACAGGGTCTTTTGAGGGTGAAGCTTTTCTTATTCCACGCATTCTCATGATTCCAATGGATCTGCCTTTTCAACCTAAAAGATTGCAATTCCCAATTTGATTAACATATTTAGTTTTCAGTCCAGAACCACTAAAGCTATTATGTAAATATCAAAAATATTTATGTTTTCTGAGCAATAATTTTTAGTTTTTATTTCAAAATAGAAAATTACCTGACAATTTTAGAATTATATCTATCTATATATATAAAAATAAGTTGTCTGTCTGTGGATCAGGTGACGTCATGTTTCTGTGTCGACTGGCGTCATGAAGTTAGTTGTCGTCATTTTTGCTATGACGGTGACGTCATTAAAGATATTTAAGACATATATGTTCACGTAGAAATCTATTAATGTTTAAGTTTAAAATGACTGATGAACTTACAATGGCAAAAGCCGATGAAGATGCTCAAAGAGTCTATGCCAAAAAACTTGCTGCTGATAGAGAAAGTCAGAAAAGAAAGCGTGCCGAGGAATAAAAAGAACAGCAAGGAAACAGGCTTGAGGCTAAAGAACGCAAAACCGCGCAGTTAGATGAAGATCCACCTGGACAGCGAGAGTCAAAACATATCAAAACTGAAAATGATAGCGATGATGATTGGGTTTGGGATCTTGACTTGGATAAGGTCATCAATGCCTACCAGATTTTAGTTAAAAAAAAACAAAGGTTCGGCGATATGTATTTCATAGTGAAGCTGAAAAATAAAGAAGAAAAAGAAAACTGAAAAAAGAAAAAATGTAAAAAACTAAAAAATACTAAAAAGAAAAAACACTCAAAGAGAAATTACAGACCGGGACACAAATGACGACCCGGACAGAGGGAATATAAATAACGACCGGGACACTCAAGGAGAAATTACAGACTGGGATACCGGGACACAAATGACGACCGGGACACAGGCAATATAAATGACGACCAGGACACAGGTATTTAAGAATATCGTTCAAAGACAAATTTTTAATTGTAAGAAGACCGTTGAAAGAGAAATTTCTAATTGTAAAATGACTGAAGAACCTACAATGGCAACACCCGAGGAAGCTGCTCAAAACGAATGTATTCACGCCGAAGTAGCTGAGTTGGTAAAGCGTTATGTTTCAGGTTCTAGGTCCGAGAGGCTCCAGGTTTGAACCTTGGCTTTAGCATTAATACAAAAGAAGAAAAAAACTAAAAAAGGTAAAAACTACAAAAAAACTAAAAAGAAAATATATATATATATATTTATATATATTATCTTTTCCACAAAAATAATAATTTAGTGCTTCTGCTTAAAAACAGCAATCGAATTGATGCCTCCTGATACGCAACTATCAACAAAGTGGGAATCGTTGTGGTCGGTGATCAGTTCTTACCTCGAGATAATATTCTTTATAGGCGAAACAATCAGTTGACAAGAATTGCTTAAACTCATCGATGCTACGATGCCCTACAATATCCTGACGAATATAAATGACGCCCGGGACACTCAAATAGAAATCACAGACTGGGACACCGGGACACAAATGACGACGGGGACACAGGGAATATAAATGACGACCCGGACACAGGGACACAACTACAACGGGGACGCCGGGGGGCACAGGGGGATATATAAATGACGACGGCAACAAAGGAAATGGTCAATTAGCAATCACCATCAACAAAGCTCAAGGGCAATCAATAGAATCATGAGGTATAGATCTGAATACGGATTGTTTTCCCATGGACCATTATGCGTTGCATGTTCAAGAGTCGGTAAACCTGACAATCTATTTATATGCACAGACGATGGGACAGCAAAGAATGTTGTATATTCGCAAGTTTTACGTAGTTAAAAACATAATATATATATATATATATATATATATATATATATATATATATATATATATATATATATATATATATATATATATATATATATATATATATATATATATATATATATATATATATCACAGGTGGGACATAGGGACACAACTACAATGGCGCGTAACGACTTACGCGCGCGGGGGGGCTTGGGGGGGCGCGAAGCGCCCCCACCAACTAGGTGTTGGGGTGGCGCGAAGCGCCACCCCAACAGCTAGTATATATATATATATATATATATATTATACGAGAATACATTCTACTACTACAACTAATACTAATAACTCACCGCAGCAACAAGCCGTCTGAGGCCATAACAGCTACACTTCATGAATAGCTATTTACAAAAGGCAACATGCATTTTAAGAGGAAACTTATTTCTTGTCAGCTAGCCAATACCTGTTCACATTTTAACTTTGCAAGCGGTATGGTACTTCTTTATAGAAAGCTTTTTTTGTTGATGAAGGCTTCAATAGCTTCATATGGATATTATGGCTCTCTCGTATCGTATCTCGTAATCTCGTATCTCGTATATCGTATCTCGTATCTCGTAATCATAAAACATAACAATACATCTTTTACTATACTTTATTACAGTACAGTGGCTATGGAACTCTTGTGCGCAGAAGGAGGATTGAAATTCGAGTCGCTCTGTTCAGCCATATTTACAGCCTTATTTCATTCTAAAGTGTTTCGCCTTTGTCCAAATATTTTCTTTCGAAAAGAAACGGATAGAACGAGTTATTGCTTAGATCCTTCTTTAAAAACTTCCAAAATTCTAGAATGGAATTGATTAATTTACTAATCAATTTTACGCCAGTTGTCTAATCCTATACTATTTAGTATCTACACAGTAGCAATTTCTTTTCAACCTTCCTTAATAAAAGATTCTTATATTTATTTTTGAGTAAAATAAATAATTTTTAATCAATGTATATATCACACACGGGAAAAAGCTTTTGGCTCTTTTTTTGGCTGAATCTGGTAAATAATCCCACGAATTCCAGGTAATCTCACAGCAGGTCAATCAAATATTATTTTATCCCTGAGAAACAATTTTTCAAAAGGTATGTGTTATATTATCTTGTTAAAAGATACCTGTGTAACATCACCTTGTGTATGAAGATGTAGTTTTATCATTTTTTTTTTAAACATGTTCTTAATGCTTACAAAGGCACTAGATACAGCAATTTATTTCAAATGAACCCATAAACATCGCTTTATGATGTTTCAGGCCACCCAACAGTGGTGACAAAAAAAAAACAAAAAAAAAACTAGGAGACTAATAAAAAGGAAATATATTACTGTTTCCCATACGAAAAAGTAATTTTTAGTAATAATTGCTCAAAGTGACGGCGATTTTTCTAAATAGTGTTTTTGGCTATGGAGACTCAAAAGATGAAGTTTGAATCTCAACCTGACACCATTTTCATGGTATTTTGAGCTGATTTTCGAAATCCTCACAAATTTCACAATAAACTTTACCATTAGGATTAATCGAAATAATAATTACCATTCTTTAATCCGCTTCAAACGGCGATTCTCCCTCAGTTGACAGTGTTTTTCAAAGGGTGTTTTAAACTTTCAGTTACTACGGGTTAGGGTTCATTCTTTACTAGATTACACCTAATGGGGCAACCATGAAAAAAATAAAACACAAAAGGACAGACAAGTTCTTATCGACATAATTCCTCCAATGATTTGTTCCCTTTAATCTATGTAAATTTCTTTTAAATCAAAAAAGGAAAGAGTCAAAAGAAAGAGAAGCCCACATACAATTCCTGCAAAATGCTCTAGTGCTTCTTTTTCATCTTTTGGTCTAACTGACTGAATTGGCTGGGCAGCTGGACGTCCACTGGCTCCATTTGCACCAGTCACGGGTGTAGTCGAGATCCCGTTGAGAGTATACACATCTAGAGCCTGGAGACCCCATTCAACCAGACGTATGAACATTAAGACTTCTTTAGGTGGGAAAGTCTTTGATGAGGGTGTAGCAGCAGCTTGTTCTGTCTGAAAAGCAGCAAAGATTTACAAGGAAAACAAAAATGAGAAGTATGAAACCAGACAGTATCAGACCCCAGTGAGACTAAAAACTGGAAACAACCCCAAGTGGGGAAGGTATGACCTGTCTTATTCCAGTTCAGCACTACCGCAAAATTTCGGTTGGGTAGAATTAGCTCTTCTTTTCCTCATCATTGTCAGTCAGCTCATAAACTATAAAACACAGGTTTGCAATTTACAGCAGGTTAAGAATATTAAACTAATGTCTCATCAAAGCACATAACGACTTTTCTGTTGTTATCTTTAGTCTATAATTTTTTATTAATCTAAAAAATTGCATAACAAAATTGTTTGTAAAAAATAGCAAACAACAGTTTTTTTTTGTATTTAGATTCAATTATTATTAATCTTACTTTGCAGCGGTCACTACTTGTCTTGCCTTATCACTTACAGGAATATTTTCAGTTCTCATTTAAAAGTGAAAAAAAATTCTTTTATTACTCTTTTTTTTTTATCTCTGTAATACCAATTTTTACACAGCGATAATCGTTAAGAAAAAGAGGTTAAAGTTTAATCCGGATTAAGCCTCCAGTAGTGCTGTCCGAAACAGTTTACCATTTTGATAAACTGTATAGAAAAAGAAGCTACTGAACATACGTAATTACACTGTAAAGGTAGAGGATACAGAGAATGCTAACAAAAATTTCTTAATCGAAGACCATTTTTGGTGTTGGAAAACCATAGCAAGCCTTTTCTATTATATTCCCCTTTTTATTATTTTATTTAAGAATTAACGACGCTTCTTGACTACTAAGGCCCCTGCGTCGGCCCTGCAGTGCATTCCTGCAGCGTGATTCGATCTCTGGGTCCCGTATTACCAAGCTAAGGTCAAATCCACTGCGCCACCACAGGACAATTATATTCCCCTGTTTGAGGTAGTGCATAGAATCAAATTCACAGTAACAACTGGAGTGCTTCTACGCCCAAAAAAATTTTGACTAAACTTTTTTCTCACTTCGCCAAATTAACTGTCGTTCCTGCGACAGACCGAGATAATAGTTGTATCATTCCCACGCGCCACATGTAAAGCCTCTTGTAAACTCAGAGTTAATCCTATCTTGTGTACCTAGCTAAAATGCTGCAACGAAACAAAACCAGATAACCCATGATTTGAAAGGGTTTCACAATAGTATTTAAGCAAGGCATAAAAACCAAAAAAGATCGTAGAATAAAACGGCACAATGTACTTTCTTAATTTCTTAAGGATAGGTCAACGACATAGAAAACTTCCATAGCAGTAACGGATTTAGACAGTATGGGTACTTACAAGTATATTCTCCTTTTAGTGAGTAATTTTTGCAAAATCGATACTATGTGTCAATAGTTAATTTTCCCAGGAGATTATCATAGGCAACGCTATAGCGTTGCCTATGGTAAAGGCCATAAGGATCAAATTTTTATTATTATTTATTATTTTTTTTCCCAGAAGCAAAAACTCGCCAAATCACCGAACCCCTCCTCCCAACTCCTCCAAAGACAGCGAATCCGGTACGGTTACCTCAATCACGTATCAAGGACATTTGCTCATTCTATCCACCAAGCATCATCCCGATTCCTCCACTCCAAGTGCTTTCCAAGATTTCCCCCTCCAACTCCCTCCAATGTCAAAAGATCTAGTCGGGATTTGAAATAAGAGCTCTGAGATATGAATTCCTTCTAAATATCAAATTTCATTAAGATCCGATCACCTATTCGTAAAATAAAAATACCCCAATTTTCACGTTTTCCAAGAATTCCGGTTTCCCCCTCTTGTTTGAGAGTTCATACAGTAAACACCTTTATTGGATACAATCTGGATATAATCTCATTATACAGTAAGACTCAATCGTGATTCCCTATGGACTTCTCTTAATCAACCTTGAACTTGGACGTTCTGAGTGAAAATTCCCTTGGGAACTTTGATTAAGAATTAACCTGAGTGATTTCCCTAGAGTCATTTAGTATCCGATTGTTTTGATCTATTTACTATTGACATTTTTGCAATTTGAACTTGGTGTACACCGTAGCGATATTTATTATGGATCCGGAGCAGTGTGGTATCTGTTTAAAAAGAATTACAAGCAAAACAGGCGGCGTGCAGTGTATCAAATGCAATAAATGGTCTCATTTTAGTTGTGGAAAAACTAAATACTCTAATGACTTGAAGAAGACCTTTGTGTGCGTAATTTGTACACAAAAAGATTCCCCTAAAACCTCTACTCTGAAAAAACTGAGATCGAAAAATAATAGTACGAAACAGCAAAGTAACAACGATAAAATCCAGGATCAACTTAAAAAGAACACTATCTTCCCAGTAGAAAACTTGTCATCTAAATCTCCAGGCATTGCTGGCGGTGCACTGAGAATTATGGATACTATAGAAAATATCACCCGAGGAAAGAAATGACTACTCAGGTCCTGATCTGAGCTGCCTCTTATGTGACGAACCGACAAAAGACAGCCCTTCGTTTGATTGTCACCTTTGCTTACACCGCATGCATGTGGCCTGCGCTGCAATTGATGCAGACATAGTTCTTACTCTGCAGAAACCCTCGGGACGTTTCTTTCTTTTTACCTGTGAGAAGTGTTTAAACCAGGGTAATATAGCCAGCTCTAAAGTTCTCAGTAATAATGTATCTGTTCAATGCAGTAGCTTTCTTACTAGTCAAACAACACAAACCGACCTAGAGTATTCTCAGTCTCCGCATACAGATGAAGAGGGTGTTACAACAGATCATATTCCTGAACGATGTGTCTGCAGATTTCACATAAGGCGAGGCTGTAGAAAGGCGGAGAATTGCACGTTTCTCCATATTTGCTTGGATTATTTCAAAGGCATCTGCCGTGATGAGTGTTGTATTCTGCCTCACAGATCTCTGTGTAAAAAATTTGCTCATGGCCTTTGTTTCATGAACTGTTGTCCTAATGTGCATCTCACTTCCCCCAGAAGGAAAAAGCTACGTTCCAATACTGAATTGCGAAGTTCAAAAAACGGGGAGCGAAAAATTCCACCTCTGTTAAAACATGGTTGCCAAAGACAACAGTTTACAGTCCCACTTATGAGTTTGAACCTCAAACCACCTGTCTTAAATCAGCCAATGCAGATCCCTCCCCCCTCATACCAACCACTCCTCGTGAAAACTTGGAGAAACTGGCAAGAACCAACATCTGCCAGCCTTCCGACAATATATCCAGTACTAACAACCAACCAATTTGGAATTTCAAAGAAATCAAAGATTCACCCACCCCTCAAACCATGTCTTCCGAGTATCCCAACTTGGAACCGATTCAATGTGTTGGCAAGGAGATTCGAGACCGCAGTGTAAAGCCCCCCTTTCATCCCTATATATTTCCGAAAATACTATTATCAAATGCCCGGTCACTTATGAACAAATTAGAAGAGGTTGAACTTTGCTTGAAGAATGAACTGGTTGATATTGCTTGTATCTGTGAATCATGATCCGCGACTGAAGATGTTGTAGCATTTGAAGGATATGATACCTATTTCAAACCTAGAATGACACCCAATGATATTTCAGTAACACATGGTGGTGGTGTTGGTATTATTTGTCGATCGTCTATAAGAAATCGAGTTCTCACTTTCAGTAATATACCAAATAAGCATGGTTTTGAAGTATTATGGCTGTGGTGCAGGCCTAAGAAGCTTCCCAAGGAAGTGGCACCACTGGTGATATGTGTTGTTTACTATCCGCTCCGTGGCCCCTATCGTAAAGACCTTGTGAATTACTTACAGAATTGCACTGACAATGTACGATCCTTGTATCCTAATGCTGGTATCATAATGTGTGGTGACTTTAATGACTTAGATGCCAAATGGCTAAGTAATTCACTATCACTTAAGCAGGTTGTGAATGTGCCCACAAGAGGTAACCGTATGTTGGATCTCATTTTTAGCAACTGTCCTGAATATTATAATACTCCAGTTACATTACCCCCATTAGGTTTGAGTGATCACTTGTGTGTTGCTTGGACACCCAATAATTTTATCCCAAATCGACAAATAAATAGTGTGGTGTACAGGCCTTTCTCACCTGAACTAGTAAATCTCTACAAGAAATGGCTCACAGATCGTGACTGGCGTGATATTCTCTCATTGTCTGACGGTGACAAAATGGCAAGTTTATTCTGTAAGGAACTATTCGAAAAATACTGTGAAATTTTCCCACAAAAAAAAATATATGTGAAATCTAATGATAAACCATGGATTACTCGAGAGATTCGGAATCTGATAAAAGTGAGGAACGAATTGCATTTAACTGGATCCGTAAAAGATTTCAAAAGAGTAAGAAATTTAATTGTATATAAAATAAGATGTTCTCGTAAGCAGTATGGGTCTAAAATAATAAGCAAAATATATAAATCCAACCCAAGGAAGTTCCATGACTTAGTTCAGAACATTATCGGGAAAAAAGTAACCAGAGTTGAAATGAGAGATGTCAATGGCAAACCCCTGTTACCTAGTGAAATTAATAACTTTTTTGCATCTGTTTGTAAAATTCATCCGCAACTAAGAAAATTACCACCGAATGATTCAGTTTCAAATATCCCTATACTAGAGATTTGTTCAGTTGCTAAAAAGTTAAAGGCACTTGATTCTCGTAAATCTAGTTATCCTAGTGAGATACCAATTAAATTGATTATTGAGTGTGCTGATCTTTTATCTACTCCTTTAACGGCAATTTTTAACCAGTGTTTTATTGATGGTGTTTTCCCATGTATTTTTAAACAGGCATATGTAACGCCAATCCCCAAATGCAAGGCACCTGAAGATATAACCGAGATGAGGCCGATTTCGAAAACTCCAGCTCCTCAAAAGTATTTGAAAGTTTTATTTTTGATTGTTTATTTGAGGACATAAATGATAATATTGATCCCCGACAATTTGGATTTAGTTCCGGGCATAGTACTGTTCATTATTTGGTTGCATTATTGGATACTATCCTTAAGCACTTAGAAAATAATGGGGCCTATGTTGAAGCATTATTTGCAGACATAGTTAAGGCTTTTGATAGTCTTGATCATAATGTAGTTGTGGAAGAAGCAAAGGCTATGGGTGCCCGTCCATTTGTTGTACGAATGCTAGCTAGTTTTCTTTTTGAAAGATCTCAGTGTGTCCAACTTCCTGATCATGAGCCATCTAAATTTGTAAATATTTTTTGTGGTTCGCCACAAGGGACTAAATTAGGCCCGCTTTCTTTTCTTATTGTTTTTAACCGTATTTTAACAACAGTACGTGAGCGTTTTAAATTTGCTGATGATTTAACTGTTTTATCACTGCGACTAAGCCCTCCGACTACTGAACAGTCTGACTTGATCAAAATCTATCATGATCTAAAAGCTGAATTAGGAAAGGTAAAACTGGCGGTCAGTGAAACTAAGAGCTCTTATATGACATTTTCCTTCCTAAAGGGTAACAACCACTCTTCTCATAATTCCATACTGCCAACAAAGAAAACTGTTAAAATACTTGGGATTCTTTTGGACGATGATTTAAGATGGAATTCGCACGTTGACTATCTGACTAAAAAAGGCGCCTCGCTTTTACATTCATTTTCCAACCTAAAAAGATTTGGTACACCAACTGAGGTTTTAAAGTCTGTATACTGCAGCTATGTTAGACCTTCTCTTGAGTATGCATGCCCTGCTTGGCATCCGGGATTGACAAAAGATCAAACAGATAGACTTGAGACGATACAAAAAAGAGCTGTAAAAATTATACTTGGAAAAAACTACTCAACTTACGAAGATGCACTGAAACAACTCAATTTGGACTCACTTGATAGTCGTAGACATGGCTTAACATATAGATTTGGACTAAATTGTTTAAATTCCCCAGCTCATTGTCGTCTACTACCCAACTTTGCGAGCCCCCCAACTGGAGGACCAGTTACTAGACTTCGACAAATAAAAAACAATTGTCCACAGTTACTGACTTGCTCAGCATATAGCTCTGAGAGATATCGCAAATCATTTGTTCCATATTTTACCCGTCATTTTAATAATATTGACGCGACTAATATTTAATGTTTGATTAATATATTGTTTGTTTAAATTTTCCTGTGAGTGTTTTTGAAGGTATAAATTATTTTTGTCATGACATGCTAATGCTAGCTCCGGCTATTGTAGTGAATAAATATATTCTATTCTATTCATGTCACGGGATCTGGCCGGAATTTAAAATTAGAGCTTTAAAGCACAAGATCCTTCTAAATATCAAATTTCATTAAGATCTGGTCACCCTTTCGTAAGTTACAAATGCCTCAATTTTCAAAATTACCCCCCCCCCCCCTCCCCCCCACAACTCCACCAAAGAGAGCAGATCCGGTCCGGTTATGTCAGTCACGTAATCTAAGACAGGTTTTTATTCTTCCCAGTCTAGTTTCATCCTGATCTCTCCGCTTTAAGTATTTTCTAAGATTTCCGGTCCCCCCAACTGCCCCCCCCCCAGTGACGCTGGATCCGGTTGAGATTTAAAATAAGAGATCTGAGTTACGAGGTCCTTCTAAATATGAAGTTTGATGAAGATCCGATAACTCCTTCGTGAGTTAAAAATACGTCATTTTTTTTCTAATTTTTCAGAATTACCCCCCCCCCCCCCGATAGAGCAGATCGGTTCCAATTATTTAAATCACGAATGCATGAGCTTCTAGTGGTTTGCGATTTCAGGGTGCAAAAATTGGTTTGAAAATTAATGTTAAGAAGACTAAGTCGCCACGACTAGAAATAAGTGAAGGTAAAAAGGTCATGTTGGGTAATAATTTATGTACGGAGAGCCAAAATCCAACATGCATTAATTCAAAAACGTTCAGATTGGCACAGATTTGGACACAATTTAGCCCAGGATATTTTTTCTTACAGTGGATTCTCCTTGGCTCAAGGACATACGGCTGTAAGATTCAAACTAATAAAGCCAAACATTTTTTTTGCCTCTTAAAAAGTGAAAAAAAAAACACAATTTCCAATCAAATGAGCCATCTCTGAAGTTTACACAAGCATCCCTTCTATAAGAGCCATACATGCCCCCTGGACATAACTTACACTGTTGTCTTCCCCCAGCTGAAATGTATTGTCTTTAAAATTCTTGTCAAGACCAATATAGGTCTACATAGGTAAGCATCCACCGGAACAGATCAGTTTTCGTTAGTATACCTTTGCCTTTATTTTATTATAATACCTTCGAGAATGTTATCCTATAATATTGGGGGTTGCTCTTTCGGCATTTCTTACTAATAGAGTCTTATTCACACATCTGGAATTTTTTCAAGCATTTTCATGCAAAAATAATCGTTTACACTAGAATCAAACATTTACGCTCAAGCAATCATTCCCCTAATAAAAACATTCGTTAAAAACTGAAAGTTCTAGCTGCCTTTTTTATGTGTCAATAACAAACGAACATAAACGAATATGAGAAAAATTTCCACAAAAACAGTTTTTCAAAGAAAATAAAGAAATCCATCAAACCAAAAATGAGCAGAAAAAATCAAATAATCTACCAAGTGCAAAAATACCTAGAAGTAATAAATTTCTTGCAGAGACACAGTCGTTTAAATTTTATTGCTACTTTACTTGACTGTAGGTCAAGGCCTTTGGGCGCCATCTTGAGATAGAAATGAAGATTTAGGGCTAATGTACCTATATATACATCAACATGAAAAAGAAAGATACATGGAAGAAAATTGAAGCTATAACATGTTGAGGAAGGGATCCATTTGTTTGAGAAGTAGCTCTTAAAGAACTTTGAAGCAAATTGAAGCTATAGTTTGTTGAGAGAGGAGCCCATGTGTTTGAGCAGTAGTTCTTAAGAATTCTAAGACTTCTGCTTGTTTTTCCCGCCAAGTTTCATCCCGATCCCTCCAATCTCAGCGTTTTCCATGATTTTAGGTTTCCCCCTCCCAATCCCCCCCCCAATATCACCAGATCCAATCGAGATTTAAAATAAGAGCTTTGAGACACGATATCCTTCTAAATATCAAATTTCATTGAGATCTGATCACCCGTTCGTAAGTTAAAAATACCTCATTTTTTTCTAATTTTTCAGAGTCCCCCCCCCCCCCCAAATACCCCAAAGAGAGCAGATCCGTTCCGGTTATGTCAATCATGTATCTAGGACTTGTGGTTATTTTTCCCACCAAGTTTCATCCCGATCCCTTCACTCTAAGTTTTTCCCAAGATTTTAGGTTTCCCCCTCCCGACCCCCCCCCCCCCCCCCCAATGTCACCAGATCCGGTCGGCATTTAAAATAAGAGCTCTGAGACACGATATCCTTCCAAACATCAAATTTCATTAAGATCTGATCAACCGTTTGTAAGTTACAATACTTCAATTTTTCTATTTCTTCCGAATCACCGGGCCCCACTCCCCCCAGATGGTCAAATCGGGGAAACGACTATTTCTAATTTAATCTGGTCCGGTCCCTGATACGCCTACCAAATTTCACCGTCCTAGCTTACCTGGAAGTGCCTAAAGTAGCAAAACCGGGACCGACAGAATTTGCGATTGCTATATGTCACTTGGTTAATACCAAGTGCCATAAAACGGACAAATTTGTGATAAATGTGACACAACAGGAATAAAGAATCCTAGCGTAAACACAAAAAAAAAACATTTTTCGAACCTGTGTTTTGGGTGGTAGCATGAAAAGCTGCAATTGCAGATTCACTTCACTGAGTTTCATCAAAATTTTAATCCACATTGATATTCATGTAACCACGGTAAACCATCGTAAATTTATAAATAATGCTTACAGACTCGCATAGTTTTAGCATTCTCTTTTATGATATCAATCTTCGACAATGCAAAAAAAAAAAAAATCTATAGTGCTTTACCACTAACCTTTGCTGATGTATAACCCCACGTGGCACTTTTCACAGCAACGATCAATGTCTTGACAAGTCCTTTACAATCATTCACCGTATAATTGGGGGCCTGACACGTTGGAAAACCAAATCGAATCTTCTCTTTTTCTTCTTTCAAAGTCAAATCGAGCGAAAATCCTTCAAAATAAAATACTCTTACAAATCTTCAAAATGTACTTAATATATTCTTTATAAATAAAACAAACGAGATGAGTTAAACTGACAATAATAACAGAGATCTTTCCACAAATATATCTCAAATGCACCATTTGGGCACCAATATCGCTTTCAATTTCTTTTTGAATTCATTAAAATCAAAAGACAAACAATTTATTGGTATGCATTTTATTGAAATGTTTTATTGGTTTTATCACAAGAGTTTTTTGTTTTTTTTGTCATTTTCATTCATCAAAGCTTCTTTGACGAAATAGAACAAGTATGATTAATATCGGATTTCAAATTTAATCGCCTTATTTAACACATGTCAGTGCGTGCCTCTCTGTTTAACACAATTCAAACAATCTGTTAACACCATTCGTTCGTCACAATTGAAATGGGTCTTAATTAATCATAACCTCCGTGAAGCTTCATCTTTGAATAGCAAATAGGTATATGTGACTAATGATTTTTCTTGAAATTATTCACCAGTTGGCGTCTTTTGAAGGAAACATCCTACAGAAATAAAAATAGAATTGTTAAAATAAGCTATTTTCAAATAGCATGGTTACTTTTGTAATAATGCACACCCTAACTAACCCTAATGGTCCCAGATATAGCCCCAGATATTTTTCCTTTAATTAACCTCGTGATATGTCACAGGTTCCATGCCGAAACAGGTTTTGTAGTTTCGACTCGGTGAAATTTAGCTTTGCCTAAGTGAGAACAATAGAATTATGAATATAAGAAGACCCTATTACTTAAATGATTTAAAAGTGGATAGTAATAGACAGAAACATGATAATCTAGTTAATAGAAATATGCTAGAAAGCGGGATTGAAACACATTTTTCGTAGAGCCTACTGTTTGAAATACGGTCAGTCAGCCAGGTACCCAGAACAATCCGTAAGCAATTTCTCTGGAATCACTGTAATCACTCAAATCACTGTAGCTGCTAATATTCTAATCTTGGTTAGCAGACTTATCTTCCTATTCTTCCAAACTTTTTTAACTGTGAAAAAAAAAACCTGAGCCTTGGCTATTCTACTTTTAACATTTTCACTGCTCTCACTGTCTTTACTAATAATAAAACCAAGGTAACTGAAGCTGTCCACCTGATCAATCTTTTCGTTGCCCAGATTCACCTTTATTATTCACTTATTCCTAGTCTTAGTGACTTAGTCTTCTTAATATTACTTTTCAAATCTGTTCTAACACCATGAACTCGCAAAACCTCCTTTTACTACAGTCGCTGATTCTTCCTCACAAGAAAAATCTTCCTTCCCATTCCAATGTATCACGAACTTTTTCATTTTCCTCTATATCTTTTCCTGCAACTCTATTTCGGTTTAACACATTCTAAAAATGTTCTGCCCATCTCTCTTTAACTCTTTCCTTATAACTAATTGTGGCCACGTTCTTATCTTTAACTGGAAAAAGTCCGGATTGACTACTCCCTCTCAATTTATTAACATGCAATTACAATATTTTACTATTATGCCGTCTAGCTGCATCTTCCGTATCCTCGGCAATTTTATCCATGGCCTCCACTTCACACCTCCTTAGTTCATATTTTAATGCTTTCTCCACTTTTTTTACATTCCTTTTGTTTTCATATGATCTATCAGTTCAAATAATTTTTGTACAAGCCTATTAAACATAAGGCTTTTCACTAATATTCCTAGATACAGTCCTAACTTTCTTCCCCAAGACAACATCAGCAACTTCACAAATTGTTTTTCTAAAATTATTCCAATCATATTCGACCTTATCAAATTTTAAACTCTCAAGTTTAGTATTCAACTTTTTCTCGAAAATTTCTCTCAAATTCTCCTCTTGGAGTCTACCAGCATCGTAGCTGCCCGGTAGGTAGTTACACTTCCAAAATATCAGCTTTAAATTACACTAGACACTACTAAATGGTGACCTTTACTTTCAACATCAATGACGGACTTCTATATGCCCTAGGATCTTATATTGATCCTGCCAGTCTTCGGTTTACTATAACATAATCAATAAGATTTGCTGTCTTACCATCACGTGAATATCATGATAAATTATTGGCCATTTTATGACCAAGCACCGTATTGGTTATAACTAGATTGTTATACCTACGAAATTGCAAAAGTCTGTAGCCATTGCTGTTTTCTTTTCCTGCACAAAATTTACATAGGCTATGATACCATATATCTCTATTTCTTCCGACCTGGGTGTTAAAATTTAGTAAAAAAAAAAATCATATTTCTACCTGGGACCTTGTCTATTTGCTCCTGTAACTGTAAGTGAAATTCATCTTGAGTCACTAGTATCTCCGTCAGTCGGTTCTACAGGGGCAAATACTACTAAAACTGATATCTTGAACTTTTTAGTCATAAATTGAGCAATTATTATTCTATTATTAATAGCTTCCCAGCCTAATTAAACTTAGCAGCTTACTTATTCATCATGAGCCCTACTCCCTGTCTATGTCCCCCATCCTTCCTGCCTGAGTAAACAAATTCTATGTCACATAATTTCATACTTCCTGCCCCTGGTATGAGTTTCTGAAACTCCTAATAAGTCCAGTTCAAATCATCTGAATTCGTCAAAATATCGATACGATACTCACTTTTCAACGTCGCAATATTCCAAGCTAAATATAGATTTAACGAATCGCATGCAAACTCACCCTTTGAGTCACCCTCATAATATCGCTAGTTAAATCTTAGTATCAGTGACATCTCACGGCGAATAGGGCTTTACCAAAACAACTTATAAAATACATATGTTAAAGAAGGCAGCAAATAAATGATACAGTTTCAGTCATTTCAAATATATTAGTTTCACATCAGTCTAAATCATATAAAAGTTCACTGAATTTTGACAAATCCAAAAAAAGAATAGAAGTACAGCAAATTAATTAGATACAATAGCACTATAGACATGAAAGGATTCAATAATGATTTAAAGAAGCGCATACACTCACCCTTTGTGTCTTCAATTTTTATAGATTCCACCATAGGTGTGGCAGGGGAAGCAAACGGAGACGAAGAGGCGGGGCTTGGTGTTGGCACCGACGTCAGTGGTGTTGGGCATGTCGATGCAGGAACAGTGCTTACAGTTGGCTGGGCTTTATTCTTATCAATTAATGATGGTATCTGGTATTTTACAATTGATTCCATTTTGAGAACAAAAGTTTCAATCATTCTTACAAGAAGATCTTTCCCATTGCCCGATTCTATTTCGCTTCTTCTGTGTATGCAATCGACCAAGTTTAGAAGTAGTTTGACTGACATAGTCTGAATACTGGAAATGACACAATTTTAATGAAACAACAAAAATACAACATATTAGTGTTGTTGTTAACAGCCATTATAAAAGGGAGAGGGGGGGGACGATCGATCACATACCCCTCACCCAAACCCCAAATTGCTACGATTTTCTTCTTAGTCTCCAATATATTTCTTTTTGTTTACATTTTTCTGCGTTTTCCAAATTTTAGCCCCCCCCCCCATAAACTATTGAGCTTTCATCCAGATAAATCCAAAGTTAATACGATTCTATTCATAGATTTCTGTATTATTTTATTTCATTCACGTTTTTTCTGCGTTTTCTTTAACCTTAACCCCCTTTAAATTTTTGGACCCCATCCCAATAATTTCTCACATGCGTGCCTGGCTTTAAAGTTGGGGTTCCTTTTTTAAGACAATAGAGCCATTTGTACTTACCAAAAACTCTTTATTATAAATTGCAATAAAATAGTATCATATAGTATCAACTAATAGTATAAATAGTATCAAGCTGTGGGACAAGCTTGATAAAGCTTACCGTATTTTGATATTAATAAATAAATAAATATCTTGAGTCTAAACTCGTATAAAAAGGATTGACCACAGGTACTTCAATTCTTCAATTACATATGAATCATGCAGCACTTTAGGTACAAGGTATACTCCTAATTAATTACAGTGAATAGGATTAGTAGGAAAATAATTCAATGACGAGTGTTTAATAAGATAAGTGAAGGATAGAAATACGTCTAGTGTTTTCTTTTTCTTAATTATTTTGAGGAAACAATTACGAAGAGATATTTTTCGTAAAATAGAGGAATTGAAATTAGTCAATCCGGGAAGCCTAGTAGTATTTTAGAGAAGCAATGTGTAAATAACTGACTTCAAAGCATGTTAGGTTTAACATTTTTTTTTTTTAAAGACCCTGCAAGGTTTGTATTTCGCGTCCAAGATTTTGGTGCGTTGTTTTTCATCGGTTCTACAGTTTTAATATTTCAGCATAACACACAATTTTACGACCATTCAAGAGTTGAGGTTTAGTTTCATCTATCTACCGAATTATATTTGAAATTTGCTTAGATTTTCTTTAAATCTGAAAAATACTTTCAAAACTGGTTGAAATTCGTTAAAAAGGGGAAATATTCCTATTTTTTAAGGAAGTTTAGGTCATTCCTTAAGAAAAAGTCTAAGTAATATCACGTTTTTTGCTCGGTGAATGGATAAATCTTCCCCTGATTTTCGGTGCAAATTACAGCTGTAGACTTGTCGCAAAATCGCAAGTTTCACAGGGAACATAAACCTTAAAGATTTTTATGTAGAAGCCTTAAGATTTACAAGGACAAACAGCGGTAAAAGTGGTAATATCAGCAGCAACGCCAGTTTTGAAATACGAAATGTATTGCAAATAGCTAAGATTTGTAAATGGCTTTGGAGCAGCAATTACATGATAGTATTCTGAAAATCCAACTCGAAAATCACGTTTTAACAAAAAATTGATGAAAAAAATGTTGGTAATTTACAGTGAGCCTAAAGTTCTGACATACTTCGTGTTTAATCAAAACGTTGTTAAAGACGAGGGTTGTCTTAGTAAACAGCCATACGACTTCAAAACATCACTTCTTTCCAGACCGCTCTTTACTGAAGGGCTGATCGCAGAAACTTGGGAACGGGCTGATCTAATAGAAAACGAGAAGTTTTAGTCCAGTTTTTCCGAGTCAAAAGTGCTTGGAGGGGAGCCAGCTCCTCCCCATGGCCTTTGTTGCTACTCGGCCCATCTGTAACCCCCCGTTAATCTGATCAAAATTTTGAGATGACCATTTTGTTCGAAATAGTCAAAAGGTCCAATTAATATTGCTCCAGAGATGAGATGACCCCTACAGTCCTAGAGGCAAGGGCCATAAATAATATAGAACTGTTTACAGATAGGTTTTATAGTGGAAAAAAGATGGCGGGGCATGCCTCATCTCGGGTCTCCGATTGACTCTGAACTTTCTGCGATCCTTTTTTGAGCCAAGAGGATGACACACTTCGGTAGGGGGAGAGGGAAAGGTGTTGGGTAGGAAAGATCCTAGAAGGACCCAGAAATTGTCCGAATGGCTTGTTGTCCCTGATAAATTTTGAGATTTACTGCCGTAGAACCCCGGTATCCTATGCATCCTATAGTAAGAAAAAGATCTTGGGGACACAGTCCCGAAAATGGAGTCCAAAAAGAGCTAACAAATTTTGTTTCGATTGGCTCAGAAGTAAAATAACCTTGATACACAAGAAAAAGAAAGAAAAAATATTGGCTTCCCCGAAAAAAAGGACGGAAAAGAAATGGAGAAAAGAAGGGAGCCTAAAGTTCCCTGTGGATTCCTACAATTCTTCAATAATAAATGTATGTCCCTTCAAAAATGAATAGCAATTAATAGGGAAAAACAAAACTTTCCCGAAAAATAAGCGTTTCAGAGAAAAAACCTAAAACTAGTAAAACTTAGAAAGAACAGATACTATTCTGGATGCATAGATGAGATCAAAATCAAACAGAGAATGAAAATGAATAATCAAGTGAAACCTGAAACGAATAGAAATTACCACAAATTAGAATAGACCTACCGCCCTCCTAAACCCTCTAATGGCTAGAGTGTTTGCTTTTTCTACATTTCACTAAAAACGACTTTTTATATCAAGCATAGTTTTTTATTTATTACAATCGGTAACAACAAAATAACACCACAAGATTAACCAAGATTTACAAATAAGAACTATCACAAAAAAGAGTGGGAATAAACCTCCACCACCCCTTGCCTTCTTAAACTCTATCAAAGTTCTCAATGTCATCGGTGCTTTACTAAAAACGATACATATTTTGAACTTTTTGATTTCTATTTCTAAAAAACCTCAAGAAAAAAATTCTTAAAATTTGTGACTTCCAGTTGCAAATTCGTAACAAAAAAAAACATATTCTTTTTTGCCGACGACACCAACCATTCAGTTACGGCACTTACTGAGAGTCAATTTTTGTCCTTATTGAAGAAAGACATGATCCACACAGAGAGATGGATGAGACTTAACAAACTCATAATTAATTACAACAAGTCTACCTTTATTGTTTTTGGGAGATCGCTGTGGGATGGGTTGCCTTCTTTGCTGAAAAATGAGTTAGATGGGACTGGTTTCCGTTGCCAGTTGAGACGTCATTGCCTGTATGAGTATGAGTTTTGATTTTTTTTTTTTCCTCTCGAATAGAATTACAATATTGTGATGGTAAGTTGGTAGAAGGTGTGGTAACCCGATGCAAATGTGTAATGTAAAGTATTCTAGGAGTAGCCATACAAGCCCACAAGACTGGGCTTCGTGCTTCTTCTGTATAAATTAGCTATTTGATAAATATCTTCATTATTAAAAAAAAAATTATTATTTTATAAGGATGATTTGTTTTTCAAAACTTTTCCTTGTGATTCTATTTCATTCAAACATGAAAAAAACTGATGCCTAAACAAAACCTTTAAAATTAACATTGGCAATCATTCAAACAATCTTTTTGCATGTCGAAGCAATATTTTCAACTGACAAATCAATAAAGGATCTAAGAACAAATTTTCTGTACATTCGAAATGAATTTGTTTAAAAGGAAAGGAGTTCGAATGAAAATTTACTGTATAATGGGACTAGTGAAACTTTATTTTTTATAAGACAATAATATTAATTATTTCCAGTGTCAGCATTTTTCTTTATTTTTAATGATAAATGATAAATAAGAATCTGTTCAAAATATATTTTGTTTTCAATAAAGCGCAAATGACCCTCTGGTCTTTAGTGGGTTTAGAGGGCGGTAGCCCCACTCTCATTTATTAATTTCTTCCCGTTTTAAGCTTGTTTTAATCATTCTATTTAATTTCTGTTCGTTTCAGAATTCATTTATTCACCCATGCAGTATATGTTATCTTAATGTCTGATACGGTTGTTCATTTCAATTTCTGTTCGTATTATGTTTTTATTATTTTATTTCTGCTCATTTTAGGTGTTAAAATGGCTCTTCACTTTTCATTGAAAAGTTCTTTTCTGGAAAACATTAAAAAAAAAAAAAAAAAAACAAAAAAACAATGTATTTTAGGATATGCATATTAACAGTGTTCCATAAATAGAGTAATAAATAGAGTATATATATATATATATATATATATATATATATATATATATATATATATATATATATATATATATATATATATATATATATATATATATATATATATATATATATATATATATATATATATATATATATATATATATATATATGTGTGTAAACAAAAACATCCTAGGTACGTAGATTCTATGGAAGCTCCAAGACTTTCAATATTAGGAGCCACATTGGGTGCAATTATTTTCTCAAAGCTTCAACTGAGAATATTCGTCATGCCCATCTATTTTAGCTTTATCTGAGGGGTGGGAGGTGGTAGTGAATACAAAACTCATTAAATTAAATTAGTCAATTTTGGGAAGGCTGACACTCTGACAAAAAACAACTCAAAATAATACTTATTTCTGCCCTTAAAAATGAAGCAAGTATTAGCCTAATCTTACTTCAAGGGAAGTGTATCATCGTGAACATTTCTGGAGAATAAGTAAACAGCTCTTGAGAGATCGGCTAAAGGTAGTTGATTCCTGACATGATGAACAAGATCAGCGACAGTGCTATAAGCCAATGGCCGTAGAGTTTCGTTGGCTGTCCATCCTCTTCCAAGTAAAAGATTTTCGTCAAACAGGCGTTCCATAAATGGCACAAATTCTAGAAGGAAAATCAATCATTCATTCAAACAGTAAAAAATATAGCATGCAGTGTAATTCTTTTAGGTCAATCTTAGTTTCATCAGCTTGCGTATATTACTAGAATTGCTTAACAGAAACGATGCAAATATCACAAGCTCAACTCCTGACAATCAATGCTGCTCACGCTGCTATCACCTATCCTTGACAAATAATGCTGCTTGAACCAAGGTTTCAGCCGGGTACATGTACATACAGAACTTATACTGATGTTTTAGTATTGTTCATTCACGATGTACCTGATGCTTTAACACAGCGTCTATTCCTTTCACATAGTGCAGAAACATAGGGATACAGCATTGTGATTGATTTATATTTAAAAGTATGTATCCGAACCTATATGTTGCTGTAAAACGACCTATTCATGAAAGAACATGTAAAACGACCTGGATTTTAAGTATATATTGTCCTATCTCAAACAGGGTTCTCAAAAAGGATACTAGATCATCAGCATACGCCTGGGTATATGCTGAATGATGTTCAAGAATTTTTAATAAATTGTTCATGAAAAGATTCCACATATATGGCGAATTCAATCCCCCTTGAGAGCACCCCATATAAACAGTTTTGGATGATTTGAGTCCCTTCAGGTATACAATTACTTGTCAAACTAAACATAATAGAATTCCAAATCTGATTGCATAGATCAGTTCTTACGTCTTCTACAGCTGCCTCAATGAATTTGAAAGTGGCAGTGTGAACTACCCCTTCTATATCTAGGAATATGCCCAGCACATACTCATTGCATTCAAAAGCTTACTCAATTTGCCGAAATTTTTGGTGGATTGTAGCTTCCGCTGAGGAGTTTCCTATCTTAAACCCCATTTGAAAACAAATACACTTAGAAACACAATTTGCCAAAATGATTGGTGGATTGTAGCTTCCGTTGAGGAGATTCCTATCTTAAGCCCCATTTGCAAACAAATACACTTGGAAACAATACGGAATTTTTTTTTTTTCAAAACAGCGGAATTCAAAACAATGGATATGTCAACCCTATTTCCAAGGGCCGTCTTAAATACAACAATAACAAATATAAATATATATAAAAAACTTAAATTAAAATGCAAACTTTAAAACTAAAAATAGTTGTTAAAAAACTTATAAAACAGCCCTAGTATTCAACTAAGTCCAACCAGGACTGATAAATAAAATGAAGTGAAATGATAACATTCTTCCAAACAAATTAAAATAATTAAATACAAGCTTTCAAAGTTAATCTTGCTTTTTCGGCCGCAAGCCTTAAAGGCCTTTTCTTCGTCGCTATTTAAGTCCCATTTGTTTTTCTGAAATCATAATTTTGGTCCCTGAATTACTAATCAGGTACCAATGAAAAATTCGCTTCATCGCTTTCCACTGAAAAGATGTTAAAGTAAATATTGTGCATAACCGAGGGTTGGTATACACCTTTCCCTTCAAAATAATTCAAAGCAAGTCGTGTATAATAGAATAGTACTTTACTATCAAGCAAACTCTCACATCATAAAAACTGCCAAACTTGTTGTCTTCAGTCAGCTAGCCTACATTGTATACAAAAAAAAAAAAAAAAAAAAAAAAAAAAAAACACATGTACATAAGTGAAATATTAAAACATTGCCTATAGTGATGAACCAAACTGGCTTGTCAAATAAAATTAGTACAATGAATAAAATGAATAAAAATGAGGGCATAAGTAAAAACATAAGTACATTATAAAAAACATACAGCAATGAATCCAACTGGCCTGTCAAAAAAATGAAACAAAAAACTAACACATTAACAATACAAATGAAACATTAACATGATGCATTACAAATTTCATTTATTTATGATTTCAACAAACGCTGGACAAAGCTTTTTCTGTAACGCTCAGTTCTTACATTGATAGGATTTAGAACCGGGATTTTTGTGCTTTTGATCGGGGTAAAGGGGGCTTTGGAGGGCAATAAGGGGCTGGGAGTATGGGAGTACATTGAAAGCGTGGGTTACGATGCAGATTATTTCCGAAATTGGTACAAAGAGTAACATGTCGGGCTGCCAAGGTAGGGGGGGGGGCTGAATTCCTTGAGGAGGAGAATGTAAGGCACTTTGCCCTGACCTTAAATAATTCTCAGGGCTCTCTTCTGGATAATTTCTAGCCTATCGGACTGATCCACCGTAAGACCAATATGCCACACCAGGCAAGCATAGTCATGCTGTGGACGGATAAAAGATATATAAAGGCGGAGGATAGGTGCTTTTGGGCATGAAAATTTACAATAAATAGTAAAAACAATTGTGGGCTTGAACCAGGCAGTCAACGCAACATAATTTAAGGTGTAATTCTTAATGTTCAGTCTACACACACCAAGTAATCAAAAGCACTTAAAAATCTGTGGGCTAAGGGACAAATTTTAATTGCACTGTCGAATTTAGGGTGAAAACTGTTTTTAGCATCATCTGCTTTAGTTTTTGAGCCTAAACAAGAAATTCAGCTTTGTTCCTAAGTTTTAAATACCTTTCTGGTTTTTTTTTTTATTTTTTTTTTACGACTCTGTGTCAACAATGACATTTCCTGGGTGACAATCTTGAAGGAAGTTTACAGAACTGCATTTAAAAATCTCAACAAATTTTAACATCGCCCAGGTTCAGATTTCAGCCATTTTAAAACTACTTGCAATATTATTTTTCGTCAGAATAGAATATTTTTAGACTCTGTAGACTTTTATTTTTTCAATTTTATGTTAGATATTGGATTTTAGAAGATAATAAGTTGAATTAAGATACAGGTTCAAATCCCATGTTTTAATTTCAAATAAACTATAATTTCAACATTGATTAATCTTTGACGTGGAGTAACGCCACATAAACACTACCCGAATAAACTATATGGCAATGTTTTTCATAAGCACTATGTGTTTTATGTTTAATTGACCAGAATAGGAAGATACCTATAGTGTAATATCTACGCTCAAGAAAAGTTGTACTTACTGACTTTGAGATCCGTAGCCAATATATGCCTAGCAGCAATGAGTAGTTCCTTTCTCAAGTGAGCAACTTCCATAGGACATAGAGCTAACAAACTTAACACTCCCTTTACCATTGCATTAGCCTGTTGAGCAATCTGGTCTTGATAGTACTTGATAATGTAAGCCAAAAATGCCAAAGTTTTAATTTGAGCTCCCATAAAATCCACAAATATTTCTTTTTGAAAAGACGGCGAATTCCTAGAAAAACATATTTAAATAAATGACAGACATAGATTAAAAACTAAGTACAGTGAACATCAATAGCCTCAAAAGATCGAATTTCAACCATATACAAAAAAAAAACAAAAAAAAAAAAACAAACAACTCGATTTACCGGGTAACCCGAAATAACTTGGGGGAGCTAAAAATTACCAAGATTATGGCAGCAAGATATTGAACTATGTAGGTCCGTATGGCTATGTGGCCTTTGGATTTTCCAAAGCTCTTATCTATATATATATATATATATATATATATATATATATATATATATATATATATATATATATATATATATATATATATATATATATATATATATATATATATATATATATATATATATATATATATATAAAAATAAGTTGTCTGCGTGCGTGTGTGTCAAGTGACGTAATGTTTGTGTGTCGACTGACGTCATGTTTGTCGACTGACGTCATTATAAGGATGAGTCATGTGTGTAAGGATGAGCTGTATGCGTCATGAAGTTGTTTGTCGACTGACGTCATGTTTGTCAACTGATGAAATTACATACCGGGACACCGGGACACAAATGACGACCGGGACACAGGGAATATAAATGACGTCCGGGAACCTCAAAGAGAAATTACAGACTGGGACACCCAGACACAAATCACGACCGGGACACAGGGAATATAAATGACGACCGGGACACAAGGACACAACTACAACAGGGACGCCGGGGGCACAGGCGGGATATATAAATGACGACCGGGCCACAGGGATTATTCGAATAGAAATTAAAGACCGGGATACCGGGACACAAATGACGACTGGGACACCGGGACACAGGGAATATAAATGACGACCGGGACACTCAAAGAGAAATTACAAACTGGGACACCGGGACACAAATGACGACCAGGACACAGGGAATATAAATGACGACCGGGACACAGGGACACATCATTAGAATAATGAGGTATAGATCTGAATACGGATTGTTTTTCCCATGGACAATTATATGTTGCATGTTCAACAGTCAGTAAACCTGACTATCTATTTATATGCACAGACAATGGGACAGCGAAGAATGTTGTATATTCGCATGTTTTACGTAGTTAAAAACATATTTATATATATATATATATATATATATATATATATATATATATATATATATATATATATATACTAGCTGTTGGGGTGGCGCTTCGCGCCACCCCAACACCTAGTTGGTGGGGCGCTTCGCGCCCCCCCAAGCCCCCCCGCGCGCGTAAGTCGTTACGCGCCATATTAGTTATGCGCCATTGTAGTTGTGTCCCTGTGTCCCACCTGTGAATATAGATAGATTTATATATGTGTTTCAAACTACGCAAAAATTGCGAATAAACAACATTCTTGGCTTTCCCATTGTCTGTGCATATGCAAAGCCGTATGTACTAATAATGACGTCATATACAAACGCTCTTTTTACAAACAAACAAACATGCATCCACATAACTCGTTTTTATATAGATAGATAGATAGATAGATACAATACAAATTAACTGCGTAAAACTTGCGAATAAACAACATTCTTCCAATTGTCGCTGCATATAAATACATTGTCAGGTTTACCGACCCTCGAACATGCAACGTACAATTGTCCATGGGAAAAACAATCAGGATTAAGATCTATACCACATTTTTCTAATGATTGACCTTGAGCTTTGTTAATGGTGATTGCAAATACTAATCGAATTGGGAATTGCAATCTTTTAAATTGAAAAAGCAGATCCGTTGGAATCATGGGAATGCGAAGAATAAGAACAGCCTCACCCTCATAAGGCCCTGTCAAGATTGTGGCCTCTATTAGGTTTTCCATTGTTTTTTTTACGGCAAGTCGCGTGCCATTGCAAAGCTTTGGTGGGTTGATATTTCTTAAAAGTATTATTGGTACGCCTATTTTTAGTTGTAGCACGTGTGGTGGAAACCCTGAAGGATCTATGGAATTTAAACATTCAGATGGATAATTAACCGCTTCATTTGGTTCCAAAACTGTGTCGACTGACTTGTAAAGGACTGCCTGGTCTCGAATCTTGTTCAAAACAATATTGTTGATTTCGTGGACGTCTATATTTTTGGGTGCGAGAATCGCTCTTTCACTTAGCCATTTATTAAATTTATAATTTGTTAGAATATTCGGAAATACTTTTTCAATCAATTCATTTTTGGACGTCACTAAATTACAGAAATCAGCAGGTAGTTGTATACGTCCTGAAATTGAGTCTACTGTTTGACCAGAGTCATCGTTTTGCAATCGGACACGCATATTTGTAGTTAATTTTAATATTTTTACGTGTGCCTATAAATTAGAATTTTTTAGGCAAGCATTCATTTCGTCTGCAGGAGTTAAACTACGTAAAAATTGCGAATATACAACATTCTTGGCTTTCCCATTGTCTCTGCATATACAAAGCCGTATGTACTAATAATGACATCATATGCAAACGCTCTTTTTACAAACAAACAAACATGCATACATACAACTCGTTTTTATATAGATAGATAGATAGATAGATAGATAAAATACAAATTAACTGCGTAAAACTTGCGAATATACAACATTCTTCGCTGTCCAATTGTCACTGCATATAAATAGATTGTCAGGTTTACCGACCCTCGAACATGCAACGTACAATTGTCAATGGGAAAAACAATCAGTATTAAGATCTATACCACATTTTTCTAATGATTGACCTTGAGCTTTGTTAATGGTGATTGCAAATGCTAATCGAATTGGGAATTGCAATCTTTTAAGTTGAAAAGACAGATCCGTTGGAATCTTGGGAATGCGAGGAATAAGAACAGCCTCACCCTCAAAAGGCCCTGTCAAGATTGTGGCCTCTATTAGGTTTTCCATTGTTTTTTTTACGGCAAGTCGAGTGCCATAGCAAAGCTTTGGTGGGTTTATATTTCTTAAAAGTATTATTGGTAGGCCTATTTTTAGTTGTAGCACGTGTGGTGGAAACCCTGAGAATAATATCTCGAGGTAAAAACTGATCACCGACCATAACGATGGCCACTTCGTCGATAGTTGGAGCATTGTATCTACGCACATGTTGGCCAGGAGGCGTTTTGTCAGCGGAAATAACAATTTTATGCTTATAAGTAGGCATCAAATCGATGGCTGTTTTGAACAGACGCACTAAATTATTATTTTCGTGGAAAAGATGTTGTAATTTTGAAACGATTATCCTTTCAATGTTTGGAGAAATTTCGCAACGTGCATTCAATTCAGAATTTCTATCACTGATGAAGTACAATTGTAAAAATTTATGATTCTCGCCTGAGAATGGTAGAAGAGACCCTGCTCTATGATAAATTTACCCTTTTACTTTGAAAGTAGACATAAATTGAATTTCGATTTTCAATTTGGGCTCCAAACGACGTCATTTGGAAACATGAGTTGTATTTTCTGATTCATTTATATTCCTTATGTCCCGGCATCCCGGTCGTCATTTATATCCCCCTGTTTTATATCCCGCTTATTTTTCAGTTTTTTCCTTTTTTTAGTTTTTTTTTTACTTTTTTAGTTCTTTTAGTTTTTACCTTTTTTAGTTTTTTTTAGTTTTTTAGATGAAATTTTTTTTTTAGTTTTTTACCTTTTTTTCTTTTTAGTTTTTTATTGGTTTTTACCTTTTTTTAGCTTTTTATCTTTTTTATTTTTTTTTTTATTTTTAATTTTATTAGTATTCTTTTTCTCTTCTATTTTTCATTTTTCCTTTTTTTTAGTTTTTAGTTTTTTAAGTTTTTTCCTTTTTTTAGTTTCTTTAGTTTTTTTAGTTTTTCGGCTTTTTTAATTTTTTATTAGTTTTTAGTTTTTTTTGTAGTTTTTGCCTTTTTTTTAGTTTTTTCAGTTTTTTTTTTAGTTTTTAGTTTTTTACCTTTTTTAGCCTAACCAGGATTTGAACCTGGGACCTTCATTCTCCGTTCTGACACCCTCTCTCACCGAGTGACTACTCCAGCATGTTCATTTTGGTGTTTTAAATGGTATATTATTAACCAAATTAATGTGTTTTACAATATACTAAGCATCGTCATAACAAAAATGACGGCAACTAATTTCATGAGGTCAGCCAAAACATGACGTCACCTGATCCACAGATCCACAGACCCACAGACAGACAGACAACTTATTTTTATATATATAGAAGATATATATATATACGAGTGACTACTCCAGCATGTTCATTTTGGTGTTTTAAATGGTATATTATTAACCAAATTAATGCGTTTTACAATATACTAAGCATCGTCATAACAAAAATGACGACAACTAATTTCATGACGTCAGCCGATACAACATTCTTTGCTGTCCCATTGTCTGTGCATATAAATAGATTGTCAGGTTTACCGACTCTTGAACATGCAACATATAATGGTCCATGGGAAAACAATCCGTATTCAGATCTATACCTCATGATTCTAATGATTGCCCTTGAGCTTTGTTGATGGTGATTGCTAATCGACCATTCCCTGAGTCGCCATCGTCATTTATATATCCCCCTGTGCACCCCGGCGTCCCCTTTGTAGTTATGTCCCTGTGTCCCGGTCGTCGTCATTTATACTCCCTGTGTCCCGGTGCTTTGTTGATTGCTAATCGAACATTCCTTTTGTCCCGGTCGCTTTCTCTTTGAGTGTCGTCATTTATTTAGATTGTCAGGTTTACCGACTCTTGAACATGCAACATATAATTGTCCATGGGAAAAACAATCCATATTCAGATCTATACCTCATGATTCTAATGATTGCCCTTGAGATTTGTTGATGGTGATTGCTAATTGAACATTCCCTGTGTCCCGGTCGTCATTTATATTCCCAGTATTCCGGTCGTCATTTGTGTCCCAGTGTTACCCTTTTAGTTTTTTTTTTTATTGGTTTTGACCTTTTTTTAGGTTTTTTAGTTTTTTCTTTTTTCTTTTTAGTTTTTTTTGAAGTTTTTATCTTTTTAGTTTTTTTATTTTTATTTATATTTTTTTAGTTTTCTTTTTCTCCTTTATTTTTCAGTTTTTTTCCTTTTTTAGTTCTTTTAGTTTTTACCTTTTTTAGTTTTTTTTAGTTTTTTAGATGAAAATTTTTTTTAGTTTTTTTCTTTTTTTCTTTTTAGTTTTTTATTGGTTTTTACCTTTTTTTTAGCTTTTTTAGTTTTTTTCGTTTTTTCTTTTTACTTTTTTTTTAGTTTTTATCTTTTTTATTTTTTTTTATTTTTATTCTTAATTTTATTAGGTTTCTTTTTCTCTTCTATTTTTCAGTTTTTTCCTTTTTTTTAAGTTTTTTTTTTAGTTTTTAGTTTTTTAGTTTTTTTTCCTTTTTTTTCTTTTTAGTTTTTTATTAGTTTTTACCCTTTTTTTTTAGCTTTTTTCGCTTTTTTAGTTTTTTTCGTTTTTTCTTTTTACTTTTTTTTTTAGTTTTTATCTTTTTTATTTTTTTTTATTTTATTCTTAATTTTATTAGTTTTCTTTTTTTCTTCTATTTTTCAGTTTTTTCCTTTTTTTAAGTTTTTTTTTTAGTTTTTAGTTTTTTTAGTTTTTTTTTTTTTTTATTTTTTTTTTTTTTTAGTTTTTAGTTTTTTTAGTTTTTTTTCCTTTTTTTCTTTTTAGTTTTTTATTGGTTTTTACCTTTTTTTTAGCTTTTTTAGTTTTTTTCGTTTTTTCTTTTTACTTTTTTTTTTAGTTTTTATCTCTTTTATTTTTTTTATTTTATTCTTAATTTTATTAGTTTTCTTTTTCTCTTCTATTTTTCAGTTTTTTCCTTTTTTTAAGTTTTTTTTTTAGTTTTTAGTTTTTTTAGTTTTTTAGTTTTTTTAGTTTTTTTAGTTTTTTAGCTTTTTTATTTTTTTTATTAGTTTTTTTTGTAGTTTTTGCCTTTTTTTAGTTTTTTCAGTTTTTTTTTTTTAGTTTTTTACCTTTTTTGTGGATAGTCACCTGATCCACAGATCCACACACAGACAACTTATTTTTATATATATGCGTAAATCCATTTATTGAAACGTAATGTAAAAACAATTAATAAAATACTATCAAATGTGAACGATGCAATGCAATTCAAATAATGTAATCACTGCAATGTTGTGATTAACGACTAATTACGAATAAAATTAATGAAATGTAAATGCTGAAATTGATGATATAATTGCATAGTGAATAATATACTAAGATCTACGAGTTAGGCTTACCAGTGTGATCCAAACTTACCACTCTGTCTATACAACCACGAAAAGTTAAGGGATGAAAAGTTTTGTGTAAGGCTTATCTCAATGATATTATGATTTCTTCAACAACTAAAACAGCCTCCACTTAAACAAAGCTATAAATTATGTATACCTAATGAACATATCGCGCTATTACGTCAAACCGTCGTAGTTGACAATTTCACAGTTTTTGGATAACTGCGAGACCGTTTACTGTACTTCCTCAAAAGGAGAAACAGCAGGGCAACGTAGATAAAGGAGGACCGAAGCCCAATCGAACATAAATAACCCCGATGAACCTCCATTTAGAAGTGCTTAGCAAGCGGTGTTTGGGAATTTTTAGAACTGAGAAAATGACATATTCGACATTTAGGTGCAAAAGCGAATATATTAATTCTAATTCCAGCAATAATTAATTACTTATAATTGTAATAATCAATTCTAAAAACTGTATAAGCAAGGTACAGCTTTTCTATTTACGGATACGGTTTTATTTCATACACAATATAAAAAATAGATACATCTTTTATGCAAATAGTACGAAAAGTATTTAATATTTTTACGGTTTTTCCACATACACATTATACGAAATCCAAAACTAAAATACAGCCATGTCGAAATGAGCTTTTTACATATTTCATGACAGTATAATAGCCTAACATGTGAGGGGAAAACAATACAAAAACGGTATGTTAGTTAAGGCGTCTGATTAAAAATTAAATAAACTTAACAAACCTCATCTGCTGCGAGGGTGCCATTGTAATCGTGTTCATTATAAGGGGAATGAATTCTGCAACATCATTGTGAATATTGACCTTGTATAGCTGATACATCAAAACAACAATGATAGGAAGTTCCTGAAGCACTTTTAATGACATTGTGGCACGAGGTAGCACATTATACTAAAATAAAATGGAATCAATTATAACAAAATAAAATAGAATTGTACCAATTGAAAATAACGATAAAGAAGTATTGGAATAGAGGAGATTTTATTTTTATCCATTACAATTGCTTTAAGCTAATATAAGTATGTCAATATTGAAAAACAAGGAAAAATTGCAAAGAGCCACAAAAATCTAAGAACCAAGTAAAATTATAGCGATCGCAATTTCTTTGGCAGACGTATCAAGGATTGGACTAGATTAAATTAGAAATAGTTGCTTCCCTGATCCAGCCATCTGGGGGGAGTGGAGGGACGATTAATTCGGAAAAATTAGAAAAAAAAAGTATTTAGAAAATGTCTCCTTGCAAGCCTGCATAGCGCAGTGGATATGTGTTGGTATTCCAGTCCGAAGGTCGTAGGTTTAATTCCTGAAAGACACAATTTTTATAAGTTATTTTTTTCTTGCTCTGCCACTTTTAGTATTAGTTTTTAGTTTAATTTCAAAACCTTTTTTAAAATGTCTGGCCTTGAGTAACACTTTTAACAAAAATATTAGATTAGATCATGTTTTATGGTAATTAAATCTGGAATTTGCTATAGTATGGACCAGCAAGCCCATGAGGAGCTAAATCAAGCGATGGATTTAAAGCGATCAACAATTACAGAAAGATCTATTCAGCTTCAGAGGCAGAAATCCCGCGCAATGGTGCTTACATGGTAGCCTCCAAAACAGCACTCACTGACAAAGAACAGTCTATCAATTGGTATTTTTGCCAATTCTTTTTAGTACCATTTTTTGTAACATTGTTGCGACACCTGACACATCCGAATGCTGCCGAAAGTGCGGAAATACTGCTTATCCCTTAACTAAACTGGAGATATCTCTTGAGTATTTTTTTAAGGAATCAACACTTTGGAAGTGGATGGAGTTCGTTGGGAATGATGCAGACTATGTCTGCTGTCAACGTACCTCCGGATATGGGGTTTCCCCTAACAAAATGCACATGTTAATGGACAGCCTCAAATCTGATGAGGTGGGTGGAACCCAGCCCAGGGATTCTCAGTATCTAGTCAAGTTCTAGATCTGATCAGATCCGAGGCCTAGGGTCAGATGGACCTGCAACCCTTCACCCGAAATTTTTTACCGCAACGAATAACGATGAAACTGCCTCGGATGACCCGCCCCTTTTTTACCTTTCACAACCGCAGCATGTCCCTGGATTGAATTCAGTCCATCGCATGAACCTTCTTGACCAAGTTGAACTACACTGCGCCACCTGGACCGTACTCACACTCAACTTTCCCAGAGCTAATTCAATACTTGCTTTCG